>NC_047660.1:114916816-115034173 GCF_011762505.2 Arvicanthis niloticus | reverse complement strand
GGGTCTTAATGTAGTCTCTGGGGATCAAACTAAACTCCTTAGAATTATAAGGCATATTTTTTTCAACTAAACTATCTCTACAGACAGTGCTTTTGTTAAAATAATCATTTCACTTTATTGAAGTTTGCATCTTCAAGAATTTGTCACAAAGCAGAAAATGGTGCTGGACATGGTGGTGTGTACCACTAAGTTCAGCACTCAAAATGCAGAAGCAGAAGCATCTGCTTCATTGCCAACCCAAGTTACATAGCAATATTCTGTTTAAAACTAAATGGAAAACAAAGATGTACGCAGCAGTTTGATGTTACTAGACTTAAGGGATATCACACACATGTATATGCTGCCTTGATGTAAACAGAAACAAACAAAAATAGCACACCTTTTCAAAATATCAGAAGAGAATGAAGATGAGCTTCCTCCCACTTAATACATACCTGAGTTCCTCCTTAATTTGGGAAGCAACATTTCAAAGAAATTCTCTATGTGAAAAATGGAAGTTCACACCAGATTAAGAATGAAGAAACTATGCACCCTTCATCACTTATTGATGAAGAAAATCAATCAAATAAATGCATATGCTCATGAACAAATGCAGAGAAAATAGTCAGACATCTCTAGAGGAGCCAGTCTCTTTTGTTGGTATACAAGAAAGCTTCTGATTTGATAAGGATAAAACCTTAAACATCGAAGGAATAATTTATAAGTTTATAAACTGATACACAAATTCTGAACAGCCTTGTGTCTCTGTCCATGAAACCTATGTATTTAAATGTATGTGACTATGCAGTTCATTGTAGAGAATATGACTTGTAGAGGGATGTGCATTTGTAGATAATTGCATTTTTTGAACTGTTCATTGATTATAATTTTCCCTAATATAATTTCAATATCCACTAAGCCAAAACTACTAAATAAATGGTACAAACATGACTCACAAGACTGTGAGAGCTTAAAAAGGGTGAGAGGTTGCTCTTCTTGTGGTGAAATAAGATGTAAAACATAAACTATAAGTTAAACAAATTGAGTAACAGAAAAATAGAAATGATTAAGTCAATTCTTATAAATTAAGAGAAATAGTTATCACAGCATTTGTATGTAAGTGTATCTACAAATACAGACACATAAATACCACAATGTTTGCTATTAAATAATTACTTTTCATTAAAAAGCAAGGAGGGGAATTGTGCTCATAGATAGTTACATTATTACAATTTACTATGGGACCCTCAGTATCATTTGAATAGCTGTACATTAATATAAAATCTGTAAAGATATAACCTATGTATTTCAAAGAGCAAATTAATTATCCCAGTGTCACAGATGAAGACATTAACATTTAAAAATATTAACTAGGTTGTCTCAGGTCACATAGTGAGTTATTATCAAACTCGGTCTTTAAATTACTTTCCAGTCTCTAACACAACTTCATGGATTGGTAGCCTTTAAGTTTGGAGCCACAAACAATATGTGTGCAAAGGGACGAAAGGGCCACAGGAACTTAGAATAGTGAAAAAGATTGTTCCAGAAACTATTTTAAATGCAACACCATTCAGCTCAAATAATCTCATATATTTCTGTTTTCACTCTTGAAATCCAGCTCATTGCTATGCCACATGAATTAACAGTATTGAGAGTGATCATAGCTGGGTAGTGGTGGCGCACGCCTTTAATCCCAGCACTTGGGAGGCAGAGGCAGGTAGATTTCTGAGTTCGAGGCCAGCCTGGTCTACAGAGTGAGTTCCAGGACAGCCAAGACTACACAGAGAAACCCTGTCTTGAAAAATAAAGCAAAAACAAACAAACAAACAAAAACAGAGAGAGTGATCATAATGAAAACTTAGGTGTCACTCCAATTCTCTCCATGTTTGCTGCTAAAGCCTTTGTATAACGTAGGCACATACATGTGAACATATGTGACTTCATAGCATCTAACATATAAGTGGTTTCAACTTGAAAATTTTATAAAGGAGGCTAGGGGACCTAATGAGGACTAATCTGTAAGTCTACATTTAAGTAATTGCAACAACAGATAGTGATTATAGGACCCACACTACATATATATGACTTAGGTATATAATGAAGAATGCTTTTAAAATATAGTGTTTTTTCTTTTAATTTAACCTGCTCACACATTGTTACTGCTACCCAGGGTCCACTAGAATGACTTGATAGTCTGTTAAAAACTTGCAACCAGTATTGGTCCACAACAGGGCTGCCTTGTCTGGTCTCATTGGGAGAAGATGCACCTAATATGGCAGAGACTTGATACCAGGGTGGGGAGATACCAGGAGTGGGACGAGCCCCCTCTCCTAGTTGAAGGGGAGAAACTCAGTGAGAGGGGAACCTGGAATAGAGAGTACTTGGGAGGAAAGTTAATTAATTAATTAATTAATTAATGAAGAAAAAACAATGCTCAGCTGAGTGCACAGAGATCAAATCAGTAAACTGTAAAACACAACCAGACTTCTCCTTGTATACCTATTCTACAGCAAATTATTCTTGTAGTTATTTCACAAACATAAATCTACTGGAAAGAACTTGTCTAAATTAGGATCACAGGGACCACAAAATCATTGGACCACAGTATTCATTACTATTTTTCTCATTATAACTCATTATGCTATCATCATGGAAGTCATTTATTTGTTGTACCTTTTTCTTAGAACACTAAGACATCAGGCACGTGGACGGAAGATACAAAACCAAAAGCATCTCAAAGGAACTCATGACATGAAGAACATTTGTCACATTCCATGGCATGGTAGCATCTCCCTTTTTATGCAAGAATATCCACAGGAAAGGCGAAATCTCATGTATTATAATTCTGCCGCCCAAACCCTTGGCATGACACACAGCAAGATCTTCCAAGGAGACTGCATTATCATCTGTATCATAGTTCAGATAAAGGTACCTACTATAGTTAGACAGAAATCATGCTCTTCCTTCAAATCTATGAAGAATGTCATAATAATATTGTAACCAATAGTAGTTTGTTGTCATGTTCTTCAGGTAAATTATTGCCTCACTGTTTAACATGTTAAATATGTTTAAGTAATTAGTACACTGTAATTTGTTTCTTAATTTTACAATGGCTCCAGAAACTATACATTCAAAAAGGGGAAAATAGAAAATAATTGAAATCAATACGAGGACTTATAGACAGACAAAGTTATTAGTAAATACAAGAGTTTTAATTAAAGATACTGGCTCCTAACAAAGGTTTGCTGCTCTCCTGATTGATCAGGGGTGCTGACTCAGTTCTTTGCCACTCCACATTAACTCCCTCCGTGCTTTCTCAGTTCTAATTAGAAATTTACCACATTGGCACCTTCCTTTAAATAATATTGTTCTGCAAAGACTGTAAACACCATTATACTATGATAAATTATATGTTTATGCATGCACACAAGTTTATTATCTCACAATTTGAGTCTCACAATTTACAGATTTTTTCCTTCAGATTTTCATGGAGAGAGAAATACAACTTAATTTTTAGTGTTTAGTTTTTGTGACTATATTTGGAGAAAAATCGTTGAGTAATACATAGTTAATAAAATTAAATATTCCATTTGATGCTGTCATAGGTATATTTAAAAGCAAATATGAGACGTCCTATATATAATACTTTCCTTTATTAAGAATGAATGAAACACAATGACTTTTTTTTACCATTTTCAACAATGTTTCAATACATTGTAACTGTAAAAGTGATTTTCATATTTCTAAGCATAATAAACTACGAAGAAACTTGTTAAACTTTCAGTTTTCTTAAGATCTTCATAGAAACAATAAAAACTATAAAATTCTGTATGAAAAACTTAAAGAAATACCAAATTAAGAATTTTCTATAACATATTGAATTTTTATTTAAGAAATGAAATGGAAGTGGTAATTTTCAGTTACTAAAAAGTCTTAGCTTAAATTAATTTAATGACAAATGGACAAAAGTATCCTGTCTGTTTAGTCCAGTAGCTGAAACACATGTTTTCTTTTCAATTTTTATACTGTAATACTTCAATACAGAAAAAAAAAAAACACTTTTTTTTTCTATCGCTAACTACATATATTTTCCAACTTGTTTCTAGGTAAGAAGTGACATTTGAAAAACAACTTAGAAGATGGAAAATTGGGTATCAGAGGTTATCTCCTTAAAAAATTCTAATTATCCAATCTGCAACTGAAGACAATTATGACTACTTTAATGCAAAATAGATGCGTAGGTTGGGAAAAATCAAATGGTAATATTTTAAGGTATGCATTTTCTCTTTTCTCACTCAAAATGCAGTGGCTAAGTGAGCTGACATTGGGTCTGGTAGGACAAAAGGTAAGTGTAAAATGAAATCGCCACCCTTCTTGATAATAGGATCCCAGAGAGAGCTGGCCTCAATCTGTGACTAGAGATAACAAAGGACATGCAGTATCTATTTTAAATGAGATAAGTACACTTCATACATCTTACAGGGACAGAGATATCATTGTTCCTTTAATCATTAGTATTTATTTCTTAAAGCTTAGTCTCCTTCACACCTACACCTATACAACTCAGACCTCAGAATTCAGTTCTTGTGAATAGACAGAGTTGTCATTCTTCCCAGCAAGCTTACTAAATAATACTTCCATAAGCTTCAGCCTTCACACAGCAGATAAGTTTGTCTCCCCTGACATGACTACATTAATCCACTGAATCAATTTACTTAAGCTGTGCTGTGGAGCAAGGCAGGCACGATTTAACTGAGCTTAAAAAGTCCTTTCAAGTTGGAGTTGCTGCTGCACATGTAAGGCATCTCTTAGTATCCCAGCCTAAGTTCTGTTTGACCCTTTGCAGTGATGCGAGGAGGAACATTCTTGTTAGGTTTCTAGGGTCAGCATGCTCTCGCATTAAAAAAGGATTTAAGGAGCACAAATTTGGGTTGTTCAGAAAACCAGGCTCTTGGGTAAATCAGAGCAGAGCACTTAGTAAGATTGTACAAGCATCATTTACTTACATTAATATTTATAAATTCCCTTAGCAGGGCTAAGATTTCTTAAAATTTTCTGTTTAGAAACAAATCTTCTAATAAAGAATGCTCATAAAATACAAACTGGTTCCGGTTTATAATCTGAACAACAGGAAATGTTACTGAGGACATACTTACATTACTCAACATGCCTTCAAATCAACTCTGACTCATAACCCAGTGCATAGAATTACTAGTATAGTAAAACTAAAAACACACATAATTCTAAACTGAAAATATAAATAATAATTCCTGAAAGCTGGACTAATAATCCTTTGTGTATAATAAGCTACCAATAAATTCTCCCCGAACTTACATTTTGTGAACTCTAGTTTAACACAGCAGTAAAGTTTCCCACTGTTTTGGAAACCCTAAAGCTTTTCTCTCAAGGATACCATCATGTGCTGACATCTTTGTTTTCTGTGACTCCGTATACAGACAATGTCAGCTCTCATCACTCCCCTGCTTCATCTCACTCAACAACTGCATCATCACTATGAACCTCTCCCAGAGCTGAGCCATTTGTCTTACTGTGAGTTCTTATCATTTAGCTATACAGGACAACTTCTAGTCATACCAACCAGGAGGCACATCCATGGGATTTTAATGGACAGGAAAAGGAATGAAATATTATCCTAACTTTAATTTCCTGAACGAAGATGAAGGAAACTTTAATAGTTGTCCTTCCTTTCCTAATATTTTGAAATTCTGAAAAAAATCCATAATAGATATAAGGGAATGTTTGATAAAATAAAGAAAAGAAAATAGAAAAAAAAACTAATTACCTCTAGGGAATCTCTCACCAAAAGTAATTCACTTTAGCCACAGGGAAAGAAGTAATTTGTAAATTATGAGACTACATCTTGCACATATAAAAATGTATATTTATTGTGGTCAAACAGTTAAGGAGAATATTAAGAAAAGCTTCAACAAATATTGTGAATTCTGTGAAATTCATTGTCAGTCACATTAGTTCACAGAGGAGCCACAGAGGAAAAATCTAAGGGGAGACTAGAATTCTGGGTTGTCTGTAATTCACCTCTATGAAAGCTCTGGGGAGTTTCTCATCCCTACAGAATCTTCCACAAAGTCTAATTATCACTGAAATGTGAAATTATTTTTATAATTATAAAATTTGGGCCTTATGATGCTTATGTGTCTGAGTATTTTCAAAATATAATTTGCTCTGCTCCATAAATATGTATAAGTAGTTTACCTGTTAAGTAACTCAAGGAAAGAGGAGAAAGATCTGCATGAAAGGCAAGGGCAGACTGTCCCCACTTCACCCAGTCCTGTTTCTCATTCCTTGCTCAGGACAGCAGATGTCTGTAGACATCTCCAGGCTAGACTGAGCTGTAGAGTTTATCTCCAAAACCTTTCATTCACTTATCATGGAAAACTGCTTCTAACACACTTCCTTCAATTCCTATACTACTGACTATCACTCATTCGGTCCTTAGTCTATGTCCTAAAATGCTTAAGCATTCCATTTTTTTCTCTAGAACTCAGAATAAGCATTTCAATTTTATAGACATGGGAACTGAAATTTAAATGGAGTTGCTTACATGTGGCGGGAAGCAAAACATCTGTGATTTCCATCACATGATTGCTTTCTGATCTAACCCACCATTGTAGTGCCCTCTGCAATGTGGTGTAGAGACAGAACAATCTTCAGACTCAAATTCAGAGGCTGGAACTCAATATCAGCTATATAAATATGGCAACCTCTGCCTTATAGAAAAAGATCATTGTACTCCTTAATTTGCAAGAAATTTATCTTCAAAACATTTAAAATGAAACATTTTACAATCTATTGCATTCTAAGATAATATATATAGTATACTAAAATTTCTATTAAGTGAGTTCATTGACATTTACAACAAGATAGTGGTTTGTTTTTATATATTAATTATTTAATACAAGCTAAAACCTGTTGCAAATGTACTGTTTTGTCACGAGATAGAAAAACATGCATTGGCACATACTTACCCTGGCAGCAGTAATCATTACAAAAAAATGTGATCCTGTGTTAGTGAACTTTGTCAATGTACAAGCATACAAGCCTGTGATCCTACAAGTGCCACATCTAAGAACTAATACTACCAAAATTCATGCATATATGCATGGACAGTAAAGGTCTGGTTGAAGAAGCTCTATATAGGGGGAGGATAAATACATATTGTTGAAGAAAGAAGTAATAAAATCAAGAGGTAGTTTAAATGAGACAGAGGAAGGGAGAGCATTATAGAGGGAGTCAGAGGGAACAGATAGAAATATTCCTTAGAATTTTTGAAAAAGACACAGGGAAACATTTACTCTGTGTGTGTGTGTGTGTGTGTGTGTGTGTTTCTGTCTGTCTGTCTGTCTGTCTGTCTGTCTGTCGTCTGTCTATGTGTACAGTTTAAATGAAGTTATGCCTATTGGGTTGACAATACTCTACAATAGAGTATTACTGTATTACCTAACAAAATCCCCAGTGCCATGCATGAAAAATCTCCTTCTAAATTATTGGCTCAGAGTGCTTAAGAGACTCCCCAAATAATAAGGGCTATTGAGTAGCTCTTGGCTGCCTCCCAGAACTTTAAAATGAAAACCCTATTGCTGAAGACACCACAAATTTCAGACACAATATTTGAAGGAATTGAGCTCCCATTGTATATAAGGTATGTGAAGGATTATCTCCCATAGTATGTAAGATATTATGCAGGCTTCAAGAAAGGAAAGAACTGACCTAAACTCCTGAAAAACCTCCAAACCAGAACTAGGAATAGCATGGCAATAAATCCTCAAGGTACAATCATGGCACTTATATCTTAGGGGTAACAAATGGCTGTTTAATTTAATATAGGCCATTATTAGGAAGCCTGGTACTGGAATCCTAACTAACTACTTAGTCATGACTGGTAAGGTCAAGGGACAAAGAAGTGACTCTACAACAATTTTCTACGTGTAATTCCTTCATTCTAAATACCTATTACACCAACTCGTAAGTGTAGCTCTCACCAACCAAAGATACTTCTTTTTGTACCAGAGACCATTTTATATATCCACAACTGTAAAAATTTAGACAACAATTGTCTGTGAGTTGTCTAGTTTCACTTGATAATTTACAAGACCATCACTACAATGAAAACTCAGAGAATATTGTAGAAGAGGGGGATGAGCAATTCTAAGAGCTGAAAGTTCGGGGTGTATTCCACAAGGTAGTGTCTTTTGTGCATGATAGGAAAAGTATACAGATGAAATCTCCAAAGTATGGGTGCCTATACAAGACCTTCACAATGTCAATAACACAAGTTGACATGTTATTATGGATTGGGGAATTTTTACAAGACACCAATCCTAGACAAATTGCTACTGGTAATGGCTGCTGAGAGATGGAATGTCAGTCTCTCTAATAAGTCCTCAATAGATTACCCATTCCCAAGTGATCAGCATCAAGTAAATACATATACAAACAACACTAAAGGCACACAAAGGCTACAGATATACACATATACATATGTGTACATATAGTATATGTGTGTGTATGTGTGTGTACATAAAATGTATAAAACGATACTTAAAACATGAATTCAAGGAGCTCTCAGAAACACAGGAGCAGTTGGGGGAAAGTGAAAACAGGGTAGAGATGATGTAAGTACAGTACTGATTTATGGATTTCTCAAAAACTAAAACAAAAACCCCAATACACTCAAATCTCTGAATCAAAGAAGGTACAGATTTTGAAAAACTAAATCCATGTACTAGAAAGTGATAAGTTCATAAAATTCATAGAGAATCAGAATATGAAGGACTTAGTATAGTATTTGTTAGATAATCCATCTTTGAATTAATATATAGATCAAACAGAGTTTACAAGTAAGATATAAAGTCAAGTTGTATATTATAGTTTGTATTGGATAGGTTCTAAAACTCATGATACTAATGACATGTTCCCCAATTCACAGTGCCATTTGAAAACAATGGACACTATAAAAAGTGAGGACAGTTTGATTATTAGAGGAATACTCCTCATGGGGATTATTTGATTATCACTTCTTTTTGTATATACCTTCTCTTCAATGTATCATCAGATTTTTCTCCCCCTTATCCTCCATGCCATGAGATGCTACCTGGCAATATGCCCATGGTCAACAGGCCCAATCATCCAATGACCAAAATGTTCAAAGCTGCAAGCCAGAATAAACTTTTATCCTTGTAAGTATATCATTTTACAGGCATGTCTTACAGTGACCGAAAGCTAATGAACACATAGATAACATAATAAGCTGTTGTGAGTAAAAATGTAAAGACATGCATCTTTTACCTACAGAAGTTGTTTTCTGAAGAGCACAACGAATGCTAGTGGCTGACTGAACGAAAGTGGCACAGGTGATAGATAATTTTATTATTCTGCTTGTATTTCTTCAACTTTAACTATTAAGATATATATATATATATATATATATATATATATATATATATAACTTAAACAATAAATTTAAGAATATTTTGTCTTCGAGGGTATATCCTTTCTGTACTCATTCCATTGATGGCTTATGCTATAAAAATAGGCTTACAGTATAATCATTTCTTTTATGTTTCCTTATTAATACAATGTCATAAACTGAGATAAACATGAACTCTTTAAATTTTTATGTAAAATTATGATATTGTGTAATATTTGCCTGTTTTAAATGTTCAATATTTTTGTCTTCTATGATATCAAAAATATGCATTTCATGTTCTCACCAACCTGTGCTTTATTTTTTAATGTTGGTTTTAATGCATTGGAGGTGGAGTTTATCATTTGTATAGAGTTTTGTTTTTAAAGATATAATAAATTATTTATTCATAAGATTAATGAAATGTCAAGTATATGTTAAGTATAGGAGAAATTTAAGAATGCTAAAAATATTGTGTATGCGTTTAGAGCTGGTGATCAAACCAGGGTTTCATGCATACATAGCAAAGACCCTAAGGACAAAATTCATTTCCCAGCCCCTCACCTTTGTAATGGCATACTTTGTTTCTGTTGTCTGATGACAGTATAATGCTCAGAATAGTTAAAGACTGAATCAAGAAACTACAGTTTCCATTAGTGTGAACATATAAACACACACACAATTAAATTAAATGCTACAAGAAAGCATAATCTAAGAGTAAGTTTTGTTGGTAACAGTAGTGATGGTAATTACTTTAGTCATATTGTCTACATGTATGTGCCACATTGGGTCTTAAAACAAACAGGCACAGGTTCCTTCTCATTGTTTTGTTTTTGTAATCCATGAATGAGAATATAAGTACTTAAGAAATTTAATTAAACATGAGTTTACTTGAAATTGATTCAATATAATTTTTTATGTATTTAAATCTCCTAATTCACTGATACACAGAATTTAAAGTCAGATATAATGTCATGACAAATGTGCTATGGATGTCATTAGCCAAGAAAACACAAAAAAGTAAGAGAAACAATTATGCACTGTTTTATTAGAAAGCAATCTGACATTAGACTAGAACAAAGAAGTAACTTCAGGCGGGAATCTAAATATTAGGCTAGAACAAGGAAGTAGGCTTCAGACATGAAAATGACTTTGTTCCAGGACAGGAAAGTAGGCTCAGATATTTTGGTTATCCTGATAAGCATTAGAAGCAGTGATTGCAGGAGAGTTCACAAAATTTTGTTTAGTACCTTGCTTTTTCTTTGATTATTTGTGTTTATTGTCTTTCTTGTTCCTTGACTATTTGCATCTATTGTATTGCTAGTTCCTCAAACTACAACTGACTTGAATGCATGCATATAATTAAGATGGTATAAAAGCAAAAAGTAGGAATGGGAATGGAATAGGGTATTTCTAGGGAGGGAAAAGGGGTGGCATCTGAAATGTAAGTAAATAAAATATCCAATAATAAAATAAAATAAAGGCTCTTAATCTAAATTTAAAAAAGGGAAGCAATGTATTAATAGCTTATTCAGATGAAAATAAATAAAGCACATTTCACATTGCTTGTTTTGTGTGTGTGTGTGTTTGTGACCAGAATAGTGAGAAGATTCCATCATAAACTGTGGAAAGTTTTAAGCCTTCTACTTTTCACTATTTCACACTTACAGGTCTGGCAGTGATTTTCTGTGGGTCCCCAGCATCGGCCAGTGCAAGACTTATGGCATCTTCCACCTGCACAGAAGGAAGAAGGAGGGAAAAGATCAAGTTCACTATATCTTTTCACTCTTGTATCTTCTTAACAAAATACTCTTGTATAGGATGAGGCTTTTGTGCCATGCTAGAGTTGAGACATAATCCCCCCAATCTGTTCATTTATACGAATGTTTTTTGTGTCAAAAACTGAAGCTGTGTCCTGACACATGAAATTTTCTTACATTTTATGTGAAAATGAAATAAACAAAGATTTCATCTTTTAAACAAGCAAATATGCTTTCATTTGATTAGTGGGCATTGCTGTTTAATTAATCTATCTACTTGATGTAACTACCAAAGCTCACAACTAACACTAAAAATTAAGAAACAATAGTTTGAGGGAAGAAGCTGAGGTCTATGAGAAGAAGAACATATATTCAAGCACATCATAAAACATCAAACTTAGAGGTAAAATCATGGAAATAAAAAGTGCAAAGTTCTAGGAAGCTAATTGTCAGTTGTTTAATATATAGCTCTAAAATGTTGTTGTTGTCTGACTTTTCAGATGGAATCCTATAAGAACTAAGGTAAAAGTTTCAACTATATGTGTTTGCCTTAGTGGGCATAGCTGTTCCACACAGAGATACCCAGGAAGACATAAAAGAAACAGATTAACTGAGGAAACCACATGAAATGACTTCTCTTGAAACTTATTTCTGAATTTCACTCCAAACCTCAGTGCACCACTGATTTCTCTTTAAAATTAAGCATCCATGAAGAGCTTTTACTAAAGCCTTTCCAAAGACAGATTCTTAAGAATTTTGTTAATTTTATATCATTAACTACAAATTCGACATCATTAACCAGGAAAACTACATCTTAAAAATATTAGTTACACCAAATATCACAGTCCTCCATTGAGTCACACTTTTAAATCTTTAACTGAGAGTTCTTACTACTTAGCGGTTTTCCCTGTCTAACAAGAGTGCCAAAGATAACCTACAAAGATCAACAACTCTCAATGATAAATGAGACATGACTGACAATTCCTTTGCCTGAACTTTAGACTACATGGGAGTCTATTTTTGGAAGTGATAAAAACAATGTCCAACCTCACGTAATGTTTAGGCTCTCAAGTCTAGGTACCTTTTGAAAAGTAAGAGAGTAGTCTTTTGCCAAACAGAGTTTATTTAAAGCAAGCATTATTGAGATACAGCTACCGACATTATTACTGTGTGGTAGCCTGTCATTCTGCCATCTGCCTGTTTGGATCTAAACACATTACATCCACACAATGCAAACTCATTCTTCCTTCCAGGAAAAGAATTCCATCTGGACCAAACAATGCAATTTTAATCAGTGATAATGATAATTATTATTAAAAACTCACTGGAGTTCCTTTGTAACAAATTAATAAACCTAAATAAATCTTATTTAGACCAGCGGAAATTAGAGAGGACTGTGAGCTAGAATAAGAAGCAGTGAAAACTTTTTTGAGGACATACTTTTTATGAGAAAGTAGATTCACTAAGAACTTTTCGACTAATCCATTAAGTGGACTGAAGATCCACTGTTAATTGAAGATAAATGTTAATTGAAGAGTAGAGATAATCTATCTTTTAATCTATGACTTCTTTACTTGTGTTTGGAATAATAAAATATTTAACTTTGCTCTTCACAGCTGGAATGTTACTTATTTAAAATATAAAAATCAAAAGAAAATAGAAAAAAATAGCAAACAATCAGTAAGAGTCACTTTAATATTCTATTCACTTTTGGTTGACATGAAATTTTTTTTTTAAGTTTTAGTTACTAACGTGAGATTTGTTTCCAGAGTCAGTATGTTACACACATAAATAAGGACATTATTTACTTATATATTCCAAATACACTTAAAGTTTTCAGAGTGAAATATTACCGAAAATAATGTCTGTAGTTTTTGTCATGCAATCAGGACAGAGCTCAACTACTTTCAAACATGTTATATAGTATAGGCCCAAAGAGATGTAAATAATTTTATCTTGTTTGCTTTCTCATTGTGAAATTTCAGTTGGTTGTCTTCATTTTCATTCATACTTGTCAAACTCTCCTATAACTCTGGAAGGGATGCTACCACTAGAAGCTTCTCTAGGACTGCCCATCTTTGGTACCATCAGTGCTCTTTGCTAAATGTGAGCTGCTGGTTCCCACAGTTACAACTGCCTGGACCTTATATGTCAGCTTTTTAATCACACTAGGGAGGTTTACTTACTTGGAGTCTGCTTTTACAGAGGGTCAGCCTCTCCTAACTTGTTTTCCTATTGTTGAAGAGCTTATACCTTTATCTGTCCAGAGAGTACGCCACATTGTGACCTTTAAAGTACAGACCAACATTATTTGTACTATGTTAGTTTCTACAATACAGTCAGTGTCACCATATGTAACCAAGTTGCTACACAGACTTCTTCTGGTAGTAACCATTTGCTATGTCTTTATCCTCTACCTGATTTGATTCTTGTAGGTATCTGGACAGTGTGTAGATATGTATAGTTAAATGTTTTTAAGTATGTGTATAAGCATCATGTTGTGATGTATATTTCTAGTATTTCCAGTAGAGGTATAGGCAGTAGATTCTGGACACAGGACTGGGCTATATAAAGCCTTGTCTCAAAATGTAACAATAACACCAGCACTAAAGAAAAACCCCAAATAAGAACAAAATATCCCAATTGCAATTACTATTACAATTTTTATTATATATAGCCATCAAAGATGTAGTGTTGTAAAGAGTTTCTATAATAACTATGAATTTAGCGCGGTACGCAATTAACCAATAAAACTCCTTGCCAGCTCCCCTTCTTTACTCTATTCCTACGAACTGCATATGAACCCTATTTTCCTATATATGGAGTATTGGATAAAGTATCAATGGTAAAAATATTTAATGAAAACAGACAGGACTATCAATTTCATGAACTCTAAAATTAACTCAGGTGTGTTTTGAAATGGAAAATTTTGATTCCCTGGATTTAGAGGTTTCTCTCTGTATGAGTCAAAGAATAATTCAATAAATTTAATTTTTTTATTGCATAT
This sequence comes from Arvicanthis niloticus, assembly GCF_011762505.2. Taxonomy (NCBI): domain Eukaryota; kingdom Metazoa; phylum Chordata; class Mammalia; order Rodentia; family Muridae; genus Arvicanthis; species Arvicanthis niloticus. The sequence continues at coordinate 115,019,982 of NC_047660.1, read as the reverse complement.
GCTTGTACTATTCTTCTTAATAATTATATCATAGAGGGTCATTTCAAAATACGCTTTTTTTCAAATACGTTCTTTCATATTTAACCCTGATTTGTATTTTTATTGAAAATTGATTTTGCTCTCACATAATGTATACTAATTACTGTTTTGCTTCCCTCTAACTCTCCCAGTTTCTCTCCACCTTCCCTCCCATCCAAATCCATCTTCTTTTTCTCTCTCATTGGAAAACAGACAGACTTTTAAGGCATAATAATAAACATAACAAAATATAATAATATGTAATACAAATAAAAGCTAATGCATAAGAATAGAACAAAATGAACAACCAGAAGAAAAAGTACCTAAGACAGAACTAGTGAAACAGATATAGATGGAGAGACCCACTTGTTCACACTCTGAAATCCCTGAAAACATTAAGTTGGAACCCATAATATATGTGTATATATTATAACTTATACATAACACATTATACTATAAACTACCTACTGCCTATTATAGACCGCATAGTGCATACTACACTTTACATATTACATGTTATATATTATATAAATATATTATATTACATATTATATTAGGTATTACATATATATATATTATAACACATATATTTGATACATCATGGAAACATCATATATATGCATATATACATATATATATAAACATATGTATACACATATACATACACATAGTAGATACACACATACATATATACATGCAAACCCACATACACACAAAGAGAGACACACACACAGAGACAGAGAGAGAGAGAGACAGAGAGAGAGAAAGTCCTGCAGATAAATAAAAAATTAAAAAATAACATAAAATTCAACAACAGCAGCAACAACAACAGCAGCACCTTGTTACAACTCTAGATAAGAAACCTCAAAAAATGCAGTTGAATTAACTTTCTGTTTACATTATACTATGGTCATTCAGTTTACTCTTAGTTGCTTTCCCAGTGAGACTCCCTTCAAGAAGACTAAATTTTAATTTGCAAATGGTTACCAAGTATAGATAACTCCTGGGTTTGCAGTAAGGCCTTTTGTCCATTTCTCTTTATGACACAGACTGCTGCAAACCTTTGCAGTCCCTACATATTGTGCCCCTGTCTCTGTGAGTTTAGATGTATGTTAATCCGGTTGGTTTACAGGGCCTTGTTTTCATGGTGTCCTCTATCTCCTCAGGCTCTTACTTCCTCTGTTTTCTCAGGTAATTTTGGTGTCTTTGTGTGGTTTGGTTTGGTTTGGTTTGGTTTGGTTTGGTTTAGTTTAGTTTGGAGGGAGAAATTTGATGGAGACAACCAGTTTAGGACTGAGTCCCCTGAGGTTTCTCACTCTCTGCATAATGTCTCTCTGTAGGTCTCTTTATTTCTTCTCATTCTTTGCTCCAGGAGCAAGCTTCTCTGATGATATCTGAGAAAAATACTGATCTTTATTTTAGCAAAATGTTATCAGGAGTCATTTACTACATTATTTTAGTAGAACTATAATATTAGGTTTCACACTACATCCCTAAGCTATCAAGTCTCTGATCCTTGGTTGCTTAGGCAGTGCTGGCTACAGTTTCCAACTTCTGGAGTTGGTCTTAAGGCCAATCAGATATTGGTTGACCACATTTACAAGCTTTGTTTCACCAATGCACTATCATATCATGTAGTCAGGACACCACTGTTAATCAAATTTTTAACAATTTCACTCACGATGATTTTAGAGCCTAGAATAGAAAGTTCATGCAATGTCCGGTGAAATGGCAAAATGCTATGTGTCTGCCATGTTGATCCTTCCTCACATTCTCTATAAGGAGACAGATAGCCGGAAGATTTTTGGCGAGATAGAGGAAGTGGTGATCCCTGTTTATCTCTCAAAAACCACACAAGTTCAGTAACTTACTTGAAATACATTTCCTTCCTTCTATTCCCAGGTACAAGAATTTCACCAGTCATGAATTCCAGTGCAATAAGCAGTCAAAAAATTATATCTATTCCTAGTCCTTTATTGTGATCTAGTTTTATAAAATACTCCAAGGAGTATTGCTTTTAAATGAGTTCATTAAAGAGAAAAAAATGTCAGATCCTAGACTAAATAAAGAGGAAAATTATATCATGAATTTGCCATCAGTATCAAAACCTATCCATACACATCTCAAGAAAACATAGCTGTTCTCCACTGTTTAGTTTAATAATTTTATTTTTGTGATGAAGCAAAGAGTTTTATTTACTGGCGTTGTTGAAAACAGATTTTTTTTTTCCGTGCAGTGTATCTGATGACAGTTTCTCTTTACTCTATTCTTCCCAGGTTCTCCCCATTTCTTGACCACCTACCTCTCTCTCCTATTAGAAAACAAATAAAGAGAAAGAGAAGAGCCCAAAAGAGGGCACATGAAATGCATATCCAGTCATTCTCCAATGTGGGAATCCTATAGAAACACTAAAAATTAAAGTGTAAGCTGCAATACATACACAAAAGACCTTTAGGATAATATATTACAATTGAAATTAGAAATTAGATAAAATTTTAAAAATTGTGTTCCCAGAATGACTCCCTTTGTAGAAACTAAATTTTATTTCCAAGTGATTATCATCTGAGTAGCTTCTGGTACTGGAATAAGGGTATGTGTCTACTTCTCCTTTCAGCTCTACAGCCCCATGTAGTGCAGACCCATGCAGATCCAGTGCATGCTGCTTCAATCTTTGTGAGTAATGTGTGCATCAATCCTATTGATTTATAGGGGCTTCCTTGATGTCCTTCATCTCCTTTGGCTCTTATACTCTTTTTGCCTCTTCCACATATCCCCTGATCTCTGAATGGAGGAACTGATGGAGAAATTTAATTTAAGACTAAGATTTTACTCTCTGCTTATTGTCTGTCTGTAGGTCATTGTATTTGTTATCATCTGCTGTGGGAAGTAGAATCTCTGCTGATGACTGAGTAATCTATGAGTATAAAAGAATATGAAAATTCGTTTAAAGCTGTATAAGAAATATGCCATTATTATACACATACACACATACACACAAGTACATACACACACAAATCTGATGTTTTTATAATGGCTTAGTGATATCAATTATTTAAATTAATATCTTCTGTAATTTCAGTCAACCAAAGATATGAAATAAAAATTTCAAAACACTTCTATTTCATATGTGTGTGTGTGTATATTAAAATAAATTATCCTACATCAGTATTATTTTAATTTACACATAATTAATTTGCTTTCATGATACATGATTTATCATGGAAGATAGCAAAAGTGACTAAGGACTTTTATCTTTTATACTGGTCCAGCAGATGGTATTAGAATTGTAGCTTTCACGTGTTCTTTTAGGGAACTAGAGTCCTTGAACATCTTTTATGCTTTAAGAGTCATAAATTCATGCTACAAGTTTTGCCTGTTGTGTGAATGCCTGGCAGGAGAGATGGGATTCAATATCTACCCCATAATGTTCTCTGCAAGTAATACAGCTAGACAGCTGAAGAGTCACAAAATATGAAGCCACTGGCAGGCATAAAGGATTATGTCCTCAAACTGCCTCTAGCTAAAGGCAATGCAGGCACAGCCTCAGATTGTTTCATAGTCCTTTAGAAAACTGGAAGCCTTGACCTTCTTTAAAAGACTTCTGTGAAAAAAAAATAAGGAAAAATTATATAATTCAAAACATGAAAGAAGAAAGTTCATTGAAAATCTATGTTGAATCAGTCTCTATTATTAGTGTAGGAAAGAAAAACAAGTTCATGCCCCACCTTACAGGAGATTTCAATAACCCCAAAAACCAACAGAGAAAAAGGCCATGGCTATTATAGCTTCAGTATTTTATATATATAAATAATAGCGAGGATTTTGAAATACAGAGAATGGGCTTCCTCAATTTGATTCCAAGGCTAGATTTTCTAGTGAAGAAGTGAAAGTAATGAGATGTTTATACTCACGGACTGACCTAATACATTTTCAGCATTCTGGATGAACACTGCTTAGGGGGGCAATAATGTAGGGTACATTGAAATTATTTACATGAGTATTACAGCCGTGGTGTGAGTTTGTATCATGTTCGTTGCTGACTTCTAATCCCCTGGATTTGACGTAGCCAAAGGCTTCATAAATTTGGATTAAGCCTTGGAGATACTGAAATGATACAGTTTGCTAACAATGGGTTTTGGATTATGGTTTCATAAAGTCAGGGCTTAGCCTTAGTAGCCTGTGTGAGATGTTTATGTCATTGTGGCACAAGGCACTGAAAACCATGTTTTCATAAAGCAATACTACATATTCACATCTTGTTGGTTCCTAAGGGACAGGGTGAAGTATTTGTGACTGGGCATTTCTCTCTACGCACTGTTAGCATCTTGGTCACATTTTTGATTAATATTATTAGTTGAAATGTGATTAAATGCTGGATTTCTATTCCTTCAGCTTTATAGATTGTAAAATAAAAATCTATTCGTCTGTCTAATATTCTTGTGTTGTCTTTCTGATTTATAGGATATTACAATCTTTTTCTTTACCCCTATAGCAGTAAAACTTACATATATTATCAAATTTTAATAAGCAGAAGATCTTTATGTGTAGTAAAATCACAATGTGATTCCAGAAAATGACGTACTTGTACAAATTAATTACATTTCTGTTATTTGCAGTTGCTCCATTTTATGATTTAAGTATGTTCTATTCACTTACATGAGATCTCTTCGACATCTATTGATTATATATTCCAAAATTATGTGTTATAAAAATTGATTGTATTTTTTCTTTCAATTTTCTTCCAATTTTTGTCTCATTATAGCAATCATTTAAGAATTTCCTGTATGTATTTTGATTATAATAACTCATTTCACTCTCCACTAATTTCTTTTCATTTTGTATCTGCTCCCATTCAGTGCCATGGCCTCTATTATTTCTGATTATATAACTTAATGAGTCCAACGTTGTTTCCTGTATATCCACAAGTATAGGAACCCACACTGAACTTGGGAGGCTGATCAGCAATCACAGTCTTAAAGAGAACTCACTCTTCCTCCATTAAAAGCAGTTAACTGTCAGTCAACATCTTATCAGCTAGGTATGAGTTTTATGAGTTACTCCACCTCCATGTATTTGTAAATAACCAGAATTTCTCTGGGTTCATAAGTACAGGATTTCTGGCATATGCAGAAGTTAGATGTACCCTGGTCCTCCCTGATCTGTGGCTCTTACATTTTTTCTGAACTTGATTTCATGATGCTTTTTGAGCTTAGGCAGTGAAGAGGATATTACACAGACACAGACACACACACACACACACACACACACACACACACACACACACACACACAAACAGCTGAACATTCCACAGACTCTTATGTAATTATGATCCTCTCCTTTTTGATTGACCATTTAACTATCTGAAATTGAATTTCTCCTTTCAATTTCTATCTTGCCTCTAAATTGAAAGTTAATTACTAAACAGAAAATGTAACTTTCATATATTCCTATGGTAAAAATGAGAGAGACAGCTATATCTACTTGGAAGAAAAAATAAGAATTTAAAAAACAAATGCTCTGAGTTTATTTAATGCCACAGTAAATTAAGTAATGAGTTATTCAACTGAAATATTTTAAGTAATATTATTTCTGAAGAAGGGATATGTAATGTCAAAGTTGTTAAACTAGATGTTTAAAAAACTAGATACATTTATATTCTTTAGATAATGATTTAGAATATCATTTATTCTCATATGATGAAAATAGACTTTGAACAGAATTATAAAACCCATGAAATTTGGTCTGAAGTTCTATGTATTTCTTCTGCAGGGACTCAATACCTTACTTCCTGTCAATGGCTACTACAGTACACCATTTCTCTTTAGAATGGCAGCAGGGAGGGAAACTATTGGAAGAACTAATTTTTAACAAGTCAATGTGGCATAAACTTTAAAGGTTTTGCAATTTTTCATTTCTCTTAAGTGCCCCTGAAAATAGAAATCAGTCTGGGAGAAAAATGGCAAAGATACGAGTTAGAGGTACATATGGAAATCAGAACAGAGTAAATTAGTAAATTACCATAATGCCACCTTTCAAAAATCTTATACTTGGATTAAGATAGTGATTTAATTGTTGGGCTAACTTACACCCTGAACTACTTATGATCTATATTCACTATAGACATTGTGTTCTCCATCAGACCATAATGGCCGTATACCTCTCAAAATAAAAGCAATAGCCCTTACTTGGGAATTCAGGATCCTACAATCCTCAGCACCCTCCTCCATGCCCCCATGGTCCTATTTCTTACTCTTCTTCATGGCATAGTTCTATGGGCAGTCTTATTGGGTTTATTCAAGTCTTTATGTTTGGGTGACTAGATCTTCAATTATATGTAACATAATTAAGATACCCATTTTACTCTATTAATTTTTTCTGGTAATGTAGGAGATCAATACACATCATTAATGAAAATGAGTCTTGTTTTGTTTTTTGCTTTGTTTTGTTTTTTGAGACAGGGTTTCTCTGTGTAGCCGTGGCTTTCATGGAACTCTCTCTGTTGACCAGGCTGGCCTCAAACTCAGAAATCCACCTGCCTCTGCCTCACAAGTGCTGGGATTAAAGGCGTGCGCCACCACTGCCCGGCTTAAAATGAGTCTTAATAGAATAATATTAATTTATACTAATATTTTCAGAAGATTTTTGACCTTGTAAAGCAATGGTTTGGATGTCAGAAAGAACTTAAGCATGTCTTTCAACATATCCTCCTTGAAAGTGCTAACCAAGATCTGGAATAGTGTGGATTTCTGGATGAGTGGCACATATATCAGAAAAGTTGAAGAAAGGATTGATGTACTGGCTGGTTTGAACTAATGGGCTGGTGCCTGCAATGTGCCAAAGGTCTCTGAACACATCTATCATATTTGACCTTTTAATCACTGAGGTGGATTAAAGATTTGAAATATGCTTTTTCATATGTAAATGACACAGGCCTAGAAGAGTAACAAATTCCTAATGGAAGTTAACTATTCAGATTTTACAAAAATCTGGTAGATAAGACAATGAATCCAAATTAACATATCACACTGAATGGCAGTGATATAAATGCCAACATATGTAGTTTAAACCAGCATTTCACATAAACACACAAATATACAATCAAACCCAAAGTCCACTTGCAATGTGATGGGCCAGCATTTCGATTTTCACCTATCATTTGCTGTGTTACTTCACAGACAGGTTAATTAACCTCTCTACTGTGCTTTGCCCTTGTACTCTGCATGTCACAGTTTTTTTTTTAAATAAACATAGATGTTTATGTCAGTATAATATTATTATTGATAGTATCAGCACCTCAAACTCTACCACTTCATCAATGTTACCATGCATTGAGCACTTTCTACATTCTACATCACAGACTGATTAGCACGTACCTCCTCGGGTTTGTCCAAATGACAACACAAATAGCATTGTTTGATTTGTAACTTTGCAGAAAAGAAAATAGAAGACAACCTTTGTGATGCCAGCAATATTTCTCTTATTACAGATCAGCTTTTTCAGACACTCAGCATGTGGTCAAAGCCTAAGGGGAAGTTAGTCTGTTTGGAAGTTTCTAATCTGCAATGCCTTGGTTCTACTATGTGTTATTCTACAACTTCCACAATTAGGGAATTAAAATTCCATTGAGGACATAACCAATTTACAGCATCATCATCTAGTCTCCTAGATGTCATCCATTCTTCATGTGTGAAACACTGAAAGAAGCAAGTACTGGTAAGACATAAAGGAGAAAATAAAGACAGACAAAAAGACACAAATTTTAATTAAGCTGTGGTAAAAGAGGCAGATGTAAGTATCGAAGTCAGGTGTGTCTGCTTGGATCTTGAGCAAGGAACTACCTAACAGCTTATTTTCCAAAAGCCATGTAAGACAGACGATTATACCTGCTTCATGGACATGTTAGGTATAATGAAGTGGAATAACATATTTTAAATATCTGACATCAATGTTAGTTCCCTCAAATTATCACAACATTGTAAAACAAATTAAAGAAGATGGAGTGAAAGAAATTTGCATGCAGACAGAACTCTTTATGACAGGCTTGAAATGATAAGTTGTGTGACAAAGATTTAGAGGTGCTTTGTCAGAGCTGGCCTGTACATCTAAGATTTCACTATATTTGAACAAAGTGTGAAGACCAGAGTCTCTGCAAGACTGTCCCTTAAACCTTGAATCTAGAGAAATCTTCCAGATTCTAGAACTTAACAGTCTTCTGTACTTCAGAAAAGTTACAATGAAGATTGTAGAGAAGCCAGAGGCTAATTCTACTTCTAAAGAGGGAGACAGAAACCTACAGATGGAAGAAATGTTTGCCTGAGTTTGAAGAATTGGATATTACTGATAGTGCAGTCAAGGCCCACAGGATGTTCTGTCTTTTTTAGGTTGCTGATTAAAAGTTTGAGATCCCTAAACAACTATAACTTCTCACCTGTTTAGTATATGAGCAGTGTTGCATTTGATAGAGTTGATATTAAAGCCAATATTCCAGTCAAGCACATCACATGAGATCCAAAGCACTGTCTGTTTTAACATTTGTTATATCTTTCTCTGAAGTCTGTCTCATGCCATATCTCCATCCCTCGCTGTCTTTTTCTATAAGAAAGTCACATTTGGTTCTTCCTCCCCATTGACTGATGGAATCAGCAATTCCCAATTTGTTTTGACTTCTTTCAGTTCTCTAAGCTAAGAATCATCTTCCCATAGTTTTTGTAACTGTTCATGAATTTGTAAAGTGACAGTTAGTAGTTGTGTGTGCATTCACACGCAAGTATGTGTGTGTGTCCATGCGCATGCACACATATATGTATGTGCACATGAGACTACATTTTGATTCAATCACGTATAAAAATGTGTGAGGTAAGAAATGGAATTTGTGAGAATTTCTCTCTTTATAATGATTATCTTGAAAGTAGTCAATTCTTAAGGATCAGTATAGACTGGTTCTCCCTCATCATGGACATGAGCAAGTACCCGTGAGACAGGTGTGAGATATTGTGCATCAGTAGCTTCCGTTTTCCCCTGGCTCCAAGAACAGCTCTTGCCCTACTATGGGTTAATAAGATCTGGGTATTATCATGGTGTAATGGAGATGGAAAAAATTATTCTAAGTTCCATAAGGGAAGAAACCATTTCTTCACTATTATTTCTAACACCGCTGAAACCACAGTGGCACACTAGATTGAATAAGCCAGCATCTCCTTTACTAAGAGAGTAATATTTTCACAGCACGGCACCCACATGGCTTCTTCAACCCTGAAAGACTTCAATTCTAAAATGCCTTATAAGGCCTGTGGTTTGAGGCTTTATAATTATGACGTGGGTCATTAATCTTGTAGCCTCCCTTTTTTATTATCTCTGAGATTAAGAAGGAGTTTTTGTTACAGATTGCTAGCCTGTAGCAGTCAGTTGGGGAGATGAGACATTCCTGAGACAGATAACAAAGAAAAATGGGTAGCAAATTGGAACAGATTAGGTAGTTCCATAGCACTATATTAAACAAGCCCTTCTGAGGACAGATGTCATACCCTTCATAATACATCCTTCTAGTTTTCTATCAGCCACCAAGACTTAGCTGTTAAGGGACTGTATTATATGTGTCTTGTTTGTGTGTTTGTGTGTGTGTGTGTGTGTGTGTGTGTGTGTGTGTATGCATCTGTCTCTGCCTCTCTCTCTCTCCATTCCTGTCTTGCTCTTAATAATTCTATATGTCCAAGTCCTCACATTTAAAGTACAAACAACCCATAGTTAATGAACACATTTTATTTCTAAAAGGCTACTGCCGGCCTGTGGAATAGAAATGTGATTTTAAAGTTGATGGAGGTTAAAAGAAAGTGGACCAGGGATAATTATAATAACTAATAAACCTAAAATGTCTTCATGGAGAATGTTTTTATTAAATCACCTTTAAAGCTTATATATGAAAAGTTCATATACATATGAAATCCAGGGATAATGTATTAATAATACATCAAAAATCTGACTCCATCAACAAGTAATTTCAGTGGCATTTATTAGTGTTGTAACACTAGATAGATCTGGAAATTGAGTTATTGTTTATAGAAAAAAGGCAAGTGATTATTTCTCAAGTTGAATATATACCTATGGTATTTTATTACAGATTATTTAAAAACAGATATAAACCAAATTGCTTGTAATTAAGCCCCAAATTTTTGTTTTACAAGTAGAAACTTAAGTTTTGTAACTATTTGAAAGATAATATCAAAATCATCAGCAGCAAATATGTGAAGGAATAAGTCACAGCTTTTATAGCTTTTCTTTTCAGTCTGTAATATAAAAGTGTGTTTCCAGCTATTGTAATTCTCATGAAAACCTCCAAAGGAACTAACTACTGCAGATTTCAATGATTAGGACTGGAAAGTTCAATAACTTATCAAACAAGATGTGAAAGTCAACCGAGGGATATATGCTTCATGCTCCAAACACTCACCAATATAGCCAAGTAATTAGTGCTACAGCCAAGAAAAGAACCATAGTTGACATAAAGAAGGAGTAAGTGCCCCAAAGACATTGAAATGTACATAGAAAAACAAGCTTTATCTAACATAAGCCTGGTTTATGGTGGGATTTGTGTACTAACGGACATTCAGTGGACTTTACTAGGCAGAGTAACTAATCAGCTAAGACTCTTAAGTGAGATAATGAACAAAGACAGTTATTCACTCACATAATAGATAGATTATCTAGAGTTAGAAAAAGATGTGTGGGGATCTTTGTTTCACTGTGATGTTTGTGATGAGTAAGAAAAAAACCAGCCAGAAACAAAGGAGCCACATATGAATGTCAAGAACATTAGAAATGTATCCTTATTTCAACACCATTTACTGTCCCCAAAATTACATGTGTATTTGGTTATAGATTGTTGTGGTAGTTAACTGATTTTATTTCACAAATAAAATAAGCTGGGTAATTATCAATTAATATTGATATTTCCCACTGAACCAAAGTAGGCAGATCCCTGTTGACAACAACTATAGAAGTCTTTATACATTGTTTATATGCTCTTACAAAAATGACAATATTTCCAATGAGCTATGTGAGATTTGATGAAATTAAGAACTGTAGAAATGATGGTTGTTAATGTTTATTGAAGTGGTTTTCTTTATAAAGTCATTTTTTTTTTTTACTCTGGAAAATATGCACTGTCAAATATATAGATGCCTACTTTAGTGCTATATTCTACTTTGTATTATAGACTTCAAATTAATTCTATATACCATGAAGGCAATGCCTTAGCCATATGTATGTTGTTAGGCCCAAGGGCCTCTTTCATGCTTGTCAAGGAGAATGCTAGCCTTCTTTTCTTTCATACAATACTCAAAATAATTCTAAAGAAAAGGTTTTTGAACAAAACCATAGATTAAAATCTTCATTTAATAAAGCATGAAGAAGCAGGAAAATAAAAATGGCAGACCAGAGGACCTAGTTTTGAGATGGATTTTCTTTTGTGTGTTTTTATTCATTCCTGTTATTTCTTTTGTATCTTTCTTTTACTTGTATTTTAAATAGAACTTTAAGAGAAATGTCACTGTATAATTTCCTCTCAATTTTTTTCTTCACTACTTAAAATGAGCACTTTCAATTGGCAAGAGAATCACCTCTAAATAGAACATAATTTGTTCTTTCCAGGCAGGAGAATTAAGCAAGAGCTGCATCGGGCTACCAACAACACGTTAGGTTCAAAAGCTTTTTTAGTGGGTAAGCAGCTTGATCTCCTTATTCAGCTTCACCAAAGTCCCTGTAGAGATAGGACAGTCTCTGTCTCTACTCTCTGAGGAAGCCAGCAGGCTCCCCTCCATCTCTCCTGAAAATACTGGGAAGAAAGTGGTTTAGAAAGAGGTCAAAAAAAGGTAGGGGAATAGGAGAGGAAAGACATGTGTATAGCTTTCAACGTGTCACTAAAAGGAGGCTATATGAATGTCTTCCCTCAAATGTTCTGATTATATGTAAGCAGCTTTCTTTGCTTCAAAACTTTATTAAAATGTTAAAAATTAGAGAAAATAGAGAAGGGACATAAAAACCTGAAAATACTAATACATCGTGAAACTGAGTTCCTGAAGTCTCTGACTGAAAAAAAGATGGTAATTCACACAGTAACAAAATCTGTGCTGATGGGTTGCAGAGCAGGACAGACACAGTTCTTCCCACCATCTAAACAAATCAGAATGAAGCAAGAGGGTACCACTGACTAGCTGGTGTGGCTGACATCCAATTCACACACTTGCTTGAAAACACCAAATAGGTGTTATCTGCAATCTGTGCTTCTTTTAAAAAAATAACTTTGTGTTGCTTGATAAATCTCTTTATTGATGAATACCTGATTTGAATCAGAATGTTTTCTTTGCCCACTTGTGATGAGTCTTTGGCTTTATAGAAATTTAACTCTTCTTTTTTGAAACTGTAATTTAATTGCAACAGTTATCCTTTTTGTTTCCTAATCAATTCCTACCATATACCCCTCACATGGTTCTGGTTGCCCTGATCTATCAGACTTTGTTTCAAAACAAATAAACAACAACAAAAAAATATAACTAAGGAATCTGGGAGGGAGAGAGGATGGGGAGGGATAAAGATGGACAGAATCAGGAAAGGACAGAAGAGAAGTACAGAGGGTCAGAAAATTGAATAGAAACATGTAGCACTGGTGGCTGGGGAAATGGGGGTACCTACTAGTAAGTCCCAGACTCCAGGGAGGCAAGATGCTCCCAGGACACAAGTTTCTATCAGCACCTAACCAGTACACATGCAGATACTCAAACCCAACCATCGCACTAAGCCTGAGGACCCCAGTGAAAGAGCTAGGGGCAGGACTGAAAGAGCTGAAAGAGATAGGAACCCCATAGGAAGAACAATATCAACTAACTAAACCACCCAGAGCTCCCAGGGACTAAAACACCCATTAAGGAGTATACATGGAGGGAGCCATGGCTCCAGATACATATTTAGTAGAGAATGGCTTCATCTGACATCAATGGAAGGGGAAGCCCTTGGTCCTGAGGAGGTTTGATACCCCAGCTTAGGAGGAAGCTAAGAGCAGTGAGGCAGGAGTGGGTTAGTGAGTGGAGGAGAACCTTATAGAGGCAAAACAGAGGGGGAAAAAGAAGGATGGAATGGAAATTTGTGGAGGAGTAGCCAGAAAAGGGGATATAATTTGAAATGTAAATGAATAAAAATAATTAATAAAAATTAATTAATAAATAAATGAATAAATGTTATTAATAAAAATTAATAAAATGAGTAATAAAAATTCAATATATAATTAAAAGATAACTAATTTGAATAAATAAATAATTAAATGCATAAAAGATAACTAACTATGCTTAATGTTTATTATTAAAGGAAATATAAATACTGAGTTTAAATTTAAAATATACTCTGCCACACCCAAACCCCATCCCTGTGGAATACCACTCCCCTTCCACCCCTTGCCTGGGCCTGGTGCCTGGAGCAGACACCTGCCTGGTCTGCTCCCACGTGGACACTGTATCCCAAGACATCCTAGAGGGGCCACTGAACTCAGAGCAACAGGCACCATACCCAAAGACATCCTAGAGGAGCAACTGAACCCAGAGCAGTTGACAACATATCCTGAGACATCCTAGAGGAGCCACTGTATTCAGGGCAGTGGGCACCCATACCCTGAGACATCTTAAAGGAGACACTGCACACAGAGCAGTTGACACCTAGCTGGTCTGACACTATATCCTGAAACATCCTAGAGGAGCCACTGTACTCAGAGCAGCTAGAGCTCAGGACTACAAGATCACAGAGGCATCTGGATCCTAAGGAGTTCAGACACAAGCAAGATAAGTGGAAAGGCAGGCTCCAGTGAGAGAAAGTGAGTACAGGTAGCACTAGATTTAACCAGACAGTGAAAGGCAAGCACAAGAGAAAGGCAAGCACAAGAAAGTAAACAACAAAATCCAATGTTACTTGGCATCATCAGAATCCAGGTCCCCATCATAGCAAGGCCTGGACACCCCATCACACCCGAAAAGCAGGATTCAGAATTAAAATCACTTCTCATGACGATGATAGAGGACTTTAAGAAGGACATAAATAACACTCTTAAAGAACTCGAGGAGAACACAGGTAGACAGGTAGAAGCCCTTAAAGAAGAAACACAAAAATCCCTTAAATAATTGCAAGAAAACACAACCAAACAGGTGAAGGAATTGAACAAAGCCAACCAGGATCTAAAAATGGGAGTAGAAACAATAAATCACCAAAAGTGACTATTCTAGAGGTATAAAACATAGGAAAAAGATCAGGAGTCATAGACACAAGTATCACGAACAGAATACAAGAGATAGAAGAGAGAATCTCATGTGCAGAAGATACCATGGAAAACATTGACACAACTGTCAAAGAAAATGCAAAATACAAAAGCTACTAACCCAAAACATACAGGAAATCCAAGAAACAATGAGAAGGCCAAACCTAAGGATACTAGGTATAGATGAGGGGGAAGACTCCCAACTTAAAGGGCCAGTAAATATCTTCAACAAAATTATAGAGGAAAACTTTTCTAACCTACAGAAAGAGATGTCCATTAACATACAAGAAGCCTACAGAACTCCAAATAGTCTAGACCAGAAAAGAAATACCTCCCATTACATAATAATCAAAACATCAAATGTACAAAACAAAGGAAAAAATATTAAAAGGAGTAAGAGAAAAAGGTAAAGTAACATATAAAGGCAGACCTTTAAGAATTACACCAAACTTCTCACCAGAGACTATAAAATCCAGAAGATCTTGGACTTATACAGACACTAAGAGATCACAAATGCCAGCCCAGACTACTATACTCAGCAAAATTCTCAATCACTATTTATGGAGAAAGCGAGATATTCCATGACAAAATGAAATTTACACAATATCTTACCACAAATCCAGCACTTCAAAGGATAATTGGTAGAAAACTCCAACACAAGGAGGGAAACTACAACTTAGAAAAAGCAAGAAAGTAATCTTCCAACAACCCCAAAAGAAGATAGCTACACAAACATAATTCCACCTCTAATAACAAAAATAACAGGAAGCAACATTAATTTTTCCTTAATATCTCTTAATATCAATGAACTCAATTCTCCAATAAAAAGACATAGACTCTCAGACTGGATACATAAACATGACCCAGAATTTTGCTGCATACAGGAAATGCAACTCTGTGAAAAAGACAGACACTACCTTAGAGTAAAAGGATGGAAAACAAACTTCCATGCAAATGGTCCCAAGAAACAAACTGGAGTAGTGATTCTAATATCAATTAAAATCGATTTTCAACCAAA
Source organism: Arvicanthis niloticus (assembly GCF_011762505.2). Lineage (NCBI taxonomy): Eukaryota > Metazoa > Chordata > Mammalia > Rodentia > Muridae > Arvicanthis > Arvicanthis niloticus. Next base: position 115,004,653 of record NC_047660.1, on the reverse strand, counting down.
AAAGTAATCAAAAAAGATAAGGAATGACATTTCATATTCATCAAAAGAAAAATGTACCAAGATGAACTTTCAATTCTGAACATCTATGCCCCAAATGCAAAGGCACCCACATACATAAAAGAAACTTTACTAAAGCTCAAAGCATATATTGCACCTCAAACAATAATAGTGGGGATTTCAACACCTCACTCTCAGCAATGGACAGATCATGGAAACAAAAACTAAACTGAGACACAATGCAACTAACAGAAGTTATGAAAAAATTGAATTTAACTGACATCTATAGAATATTTCATCCTAAAACAAAAAAAAAACATATATATACCTTTTTCTCAGCACCTCATGGAACCTTCTCCAAAATAGACCATATAATTGGCCACAAAACAGACCTCAACTGATACAAAAAGGTAGAAATAATTCCTTGTACCCTAACATACTGCCATGGACTAAGGCTGGTCTTTAGTAATGACAAAAACAATGGAAAGCCCACATACATGTGGAAAATGAACAATGCTCTACTCAATGATGACTTGGTTAAGGAAGAAATAAAGAAAGAAATTAAACACTTTTTAGAATTTAAATGAAAATGAGGACACATCATACCAAAACTTGTGGGATTCCGTGAAAGCAATACTAAAAGGAAAACTCATAGCTCTAAGTGCCTAAAAAAAGAAACTGGAATGAGCATACACTAACAACTTGACAGCACACCTGAAAGTGATAGAACAAAAAGAAGCAAATATACCCAAGAGGAGTAGACGGCAGGAAATAATCAAGCTCAGGACTGAAATCAACCAAGTAGAAACAGAAAGAACTATATAAAATATCAACAAAACCAGAAGCTGGTTTTTTGAGAAAATCAACAAGATAGATAAACCCTTAGCCAGACTAACCAGAGGGCACAGAGACAGAATCCAAATTAATAAAAATTAGAACTGAAAAGGAAAACATAACAACAGGAACTGAGGAAATTCAAAAAAAAATCATAAGATCCTACTACAAAGGCCTATACTCAACAAAATTGGAAAATCTGGATGAAATGGCCAATTTTCTAGACAGATACCAGGTATCAAAATTAAAAATTCCTGAACAAAACACCAATGGCTTATGCTCTAAGATGAAGAATTGACAAATGGGACCTCATAAAATTGCAAAGCTTCTGTAAGGCAATAAGACAAAACAGCAACCAATAGATTGGTAAAAGATCTTTACCAATCCTACATCTGATAGAGGGTTAATATCCACTATATACAAAGAACTCAAGAAATTATACTCCAGACAACCAATTAACTGTATTAAAAATGGGTACAGAGCTAAACAAAGAATTCCAAACTGAGGAAACTCGAATGAGAACCACCTTAAGAAATGCTCAACATCCTTAGTCTTAGTCATAAGGGAAATGCAAATCAAAACAACCCTGAAATACCACCTCACACCAGTCAGAATGGATAAGATAAAAAACTCAGGTGACAGCAGATGCTGGCAAGGATGTGGAGAAAGAGGAACACTCCTCCATTGGTGGGATTGCAAGCTGGTGGAACCACTCTGGAAATCAAACCGGAGGTTCTTCAGAAAATTGGACATAGCATTACCTGAGGATCCAACTATACCACTCCTGGGCATATACTCAGAAGATTCTCCAACATATAACAAGGACATATGCTCCACTATGTTCATAGCAGCATTATTTATAATAGCCAGAAGCTGGAAAGAACCCAGATGTCCTTCAACTGAGGAATGGATACAAAAATGTGGAACATTTACACAATGGAGTATTACTCAGCTATTAAAAATAATGAATTTGAGAAATTCTTAGGTAAATGCGTGGAACTAGAAAATATCATCCTGAGTAAGTTAACCTAATCACAAAAGAACACACATGGTATTTACTCACTGATAAGCAGATATTAGCCCAAAAGCTTGGAATAGCCAAGACTCAACTGACAGACCACATGAAACTCATGAAGAAGGAAAACCAAGTGTGGATGCCTCAGTCCTACTTAGAATGAGTAACAAAAATACTCAAGGGAGCAAATATGGAGACAAAGTGTGGGACAGAAACTGAAGGAGAGGCTGTCTGGAGACCATTCCACCTGGGTATCCATCCCATATACAGTCACCAAAGGTAGACACCGATGTGGAAGTCAGGAAGTGCATGGTGACAGGAGCCTGATATAGCTGTCTCCTTAGAGGTCTGCCAGAGTCTGACACATTCAGAGGCAGATGCTCACAGCTAACCACTGATCTGATTAATGGTTACCCAATGGAGATGTTAGAGAGAAGACTGAAGGAGCAGAAAAGGGTTTGTGGCCCCATGAGGAGAGAAACAATACCAACCAACCAGAGCTCCCCAGGGTCTAAACCACCAGCCTGGGAGCACATAGAGAAGGACCCAAGACTCCATCTGTACATGTAGGGGAGAATGGCCTTGTTGGACATAGGTGGGAGAGGAAATCCTTGCTCCCATGATGGCTGAATACCGAGTAGGGTGGGGAATTTGAGGGTGGGGAGGTGGGAGTTCACATCCTCATAGAAGCATGAGGAGGAGGGATGGGAGGTTCTTAGGTTGTGGGGGGAATGGGGGTAAGAGGATAAAATCTGAAATATATATATAATATCCAATAAAAATAAAAATAAAATATACTCTGCCGTGTATGCTCCAGAATAGGATTTCCTGATCAGGTTCCAGCATAGGATTCTTACAGTAAAATGGTGCTAATAAATCTGCCTTCAAATCAACAAAGGGACTTTGAAAAAAGAATACCACAGTTATGTTGCCTTTTAAGGGAAAATCAAAATATTGAGATTTTTAAGAACTGCAGAGAGGACACGTAGAGCAGCTGTTGTAAGTCCTCTTTTTATCCTACACTCACTATTATAGCTGAAGTCCCATAGACACTCTCACACACTGATAGCAGGAGACTTTAACATACAACCCTCCATGGACATTGCATCCAAACTAAAACTAAACAAATACTGGAGCTAACAGACGTTATAAACCAAATGAACAGAACAGATATTTACAGAACATTTGTACATAGAGTCTCTTTTCTGTGAGGGGAGTATTGGGAATCAAATTTGAATACAGCAGCTTGCTAATTTCAGTATGTGTAGAGAACAAAATATAAAAGTATTATTTGTTGTGTCCATTGTCCGTATGAGGACTGTCGCTATGTTATCCTCTATGCTTATTTCTTTGGTTCCGGAGCTTTATCCAAATCCAAAAGGATATTCTTTCTTCTCAGCACCTCATTCAAGTTTCTCTAAAACTGACCACATGCTCAGACACAGCAAGTCTGGACAGATACAAGAAAATTAAAGTAACTCCCTGCTTCCTGTCTGTCCACAACGGATTAAAGCTGGATATTAACAACAACAGAAAGTTTACAAACTAGTAGAAACTGAGTAACTCTGTATTGGATGATAAATGGGTCCATACAGAAATAAAGAAAAATATCAAATAGTTTCTTGAAGTTAATGAAAATGAATACACAGCATACCCAAAATTTTTGGAAACAAAAAAAGCAGTGCTAAGAGGATATTCATAAAAGTAAGTTCCTACAATAACAAAAAGGATGAGGGGGAGGAAGAGGAGAAAGAGGAAGAGAAGGAGGAAGTGGAGGAGGAAGAGAAGAAGAAGAAGAAGAAGAAGAAGAAGAAGAAGAAGAAGAAGAGGAGGAGGAGGAGGAGGAGGAGGAGGAGGAGGAGGAGGAGGAGGAGGAGGAGGAGGAGGAGGAGGAGGAGGAGGAGGAGGAGGAGGAGGAGGAGATCTTATATTATCAATTTAACAGCACACCTGAAAACTCTAGAACAAAGTGAAGTAAGCAACTTAACAACAAGCATGAAAGCTCCAGAACCAAAGAAATAAACATACCCAAGAGGAGTAATGGGCAAGAAATAATCAAACTGAGTTATAAACTCAATAAATCAGAAACAAAGAGAACAATGCAAATAATCAATGAAACAAATAGATGATTCTGTGAGAAAATAAAAAGATAGGCAAACTCTTATACAAACTAAAAGTCACACAGAGAATATCCAATTTAATAAAATAACAATGAAACTACCCCCTATAACTTATCAGACCACCATAGATGAAAGCTGAAAATCAACAATCATAAAATCAGAAAGGAAATATCAGGCATAATGAACACCAAGGAAATCCAGAGACTCACAAGGATAGGAAATAAGAAATTAGAAAAATCTTCAGAAATTTAGACAGTTTATATAATATATATTCATGCATGTATAAGTATTTTTAATAAATAGTAGTTAAGCTATGACAGATATATACTTTCAGAGGAGCTAAATAAAGTCTCCATTACATAATGAAGAACAAAGTTCTCAGCCCACAAGAAGTGAACTTAAGAACTGGTAAGAAATAAATTACTTCTTTCTAGGATTCAGAAATTAATTATACTTCCTTAATTCATAGACTTTTTTTTTTTTTTTGCTTAAAATGTTGACTGATAATAAGTCATCACACAGGACGAAAACAGGATCTGTTTTGAAAGCTTTGGTCCTAGGGTAAATAAGTGCACTTTGGTGTCCAGGAAAGGAGCAAGGGGACATCGGCTAGAAGTGAGTATATTTACTCCTCATCCTATCCTCAAGTGCTAACTCTGAGAGTACACTCACCTCTGACCCTCTATGCTGTAGGGACAAATGTCTTCACAGTTTTAGGACCTCACTTAAGTTGTTGTTGTTACATAATTTGAGTTTTATTTAGTGCTAATTAACTTTTACACTTTACTGGAATTAATGAAGACTGATCTATATGTTGTAAGATCCTGTACAGTAGAATCAAACATCTGCTGTATTTAATGATGGGGCAAAAGTGTGTCTCTTTAGGATAGCTTTCCCTACAGCATGGGAAAATATCTTAAACTCCAAAAAAGGAGAAGTATTTTCTCCAACATATTTGATCTTTCGTATTTTCATCTTATGTTTTGATATTTTAAATTTTAAATGACTATTATTATACATAGTTACATACTTTTCTTTCTTTTTCCCCTCTTTTATTGCATCTGTGGTACAGGAAAGTGCGGTACATGCTACCAAAGCACAAACATATAAAACAAACTGAGCAACCAACCGTGTATCTATAAAGGTGTACTACCTACAAGATATGCTAGGGCAATGGTGGCATAAAGATTCTTGGAGTAACAACCCTTATCTGATATGACTTAAGACTCTGTACTAGAGGTGACTCATATCAGATACTGAGTGGGTGACCACAAACAAGAGAATAGATACCTAGGAACCTAAGGTAAATAAAATACTATTGTATTAATAAATGATAGTGATAAAATGACTCCAAATGATATGCTGATATACTCATAGATAAATGCCAGCTATCATAAGAGAGATTCATCCTGCAACACATGGGAACAAATACAGAGAACTAGTCAGACAGTATGCAGAGAGACAGACATTGAACTACTCAACCATAAATAGGATGTGTCTATCAAATCCTTCAGCAAAACACATGGAAGAGGAGGCAAAACAGGTATAAAAAAACAGAGGGGATGGAGGTCACAAAGGAAACAAGGCCCTCTAAATCAACACCGTGAAAGGTCTTATGAACTCACAGAGAATGAGGCAGCATGGCATGCACAGACCCTGCAAGGGGCTGCCTCAGTTCCTCTTGATATATAATTTTGCTAAGAGTTTAGAGACTTTATGTGGTCCTGAATGTATGACACAGTCGGTCTCTGATACTTGGGCCTTCTTTTGGGCTTAGTTCCTCTTGTTGAGTTTTGTCCAACTTTAAGGTGGTAGATTTTTTAAATTTAATCTTATTATACTTTATTTCACTATGTTATTATCTTAAGACTTCACTTTCTAATTAATAGCAGAGCTGACACATGGCATAAATGTAGTCTATTCTAACAGAGATTCTTAGGTTGTATGTTAGTTTTTTTTTTTCAATAACATTTTGTTAGGACTGTTTGATGTACCTGAATTCAAAAACAATTTTTAGGGAGTTAAAATATTTTTTTACCACATAAAATATATATATATATATATATATATATATATATATATATATATATATGTGTGTGTGTGTGTGTGTGTGTGTGTGTGTGTGTGTGTGTGTGTAATTTATAGTAGTTTTATAAGGCTAGTTCTTGGACTTATGTAAATAAACTTAGATTTTCCAATGTGTTTTATATTTCCCCCCTAATTTATGGTCTGACTTTAAAATATTTTTAAAAATCATGTAATTTGATTGTGTGTATAGATTTACATAAATTGGCCTGTCTATATATGTCATGACTGCATATTAGCTATATGCCAAAGTGCAATATTTAAAGAGTACATCTATTTCATATAAATACTTTTATATCATAAGTGTTACTTGAGTGATAGTATAATAAATATAGTTAAATACTTTCAGACTTGATTCTCTTCTAGCTCAAGAAAGGTTTTCATAGAATATAGTGTTTAATGTTTGCAGAGGGCAATTATTAATCTATGGAATGTTCAATAAAAATACAATAATAAAACTCAACAATTAAATGTATTTGAACATCTCATTTAGAGAAATGCTTAGTTATGAAATTCTGCCTGCGAAGGTCATGCTATATAAAATCTGTCAATCTCCCATTCCAGTTCTTTGGTATGCTAGTATTTGCTTCTGGAAAACAATTTGGACATGTGATACATCTGTTAAATGTGTATCATTTTAATAGGTTTTAAAGGTTTTTAAAAAGTTTTAACAGGTATAAAAGGCCTTTCTTTTATATTTTAATTATATATCAAATAAATGTCAACAACAAAGATTTCTCTAAAATATTTTCCATATTTTATTATGAATTAGTGAAACCTAAAAGTGTACCTAAGAATGTATCTCACAAAATATTTTCAATAATCATTTTTAGGCAGTGTTCAGAATTATTTTTACTACCCCTGGATTTTTGATCCATCAATAAGTAGTTTGGATTATTTTCTATGTATTGAATATAGGTCTAATAATTGATTGTGATTACACAGAATGAATAGATTGTCTTTGATAAGGTGATCATTTCTACTAGATTAATTTTATCAATTCATGAGCATGGGACTTTTTTTGTTTTTAATTCTTTGATATCTTCATAAATTCATTATTTAATAGTTGTTAACTTAAAGATTTTATTGTACCTACTAGCTTTGTTTGTGTGTTTGTGAAAGGATTGTTTCCCTGTTTTACTTTCCAGTATGGCTGTAATTGGTATAGAGAAAAGTTGGTAGGTTTATGCTTTAACTCTGTATATCTCTACTTTGCTAAAAAAATATTTGTCCTCTCCAAGACCATTATGTGGCACCTTTAGATCACATCTGCACACATAAAGACCTCTCTCCTATGAGCACAACTTTTTATTTCCTTCTCTTGTCTTCTCATCTAAGACTGCAGGCACTATTTTGAATTATTGGGTAGGATGAAGTGTCCTTGTCTGAGTTCTGATATTAATGGAAATAATTTGATATTAATGGAAATAATCTAGCATAACAATGTGTACAGTTTTGTCATTTGTATAGTACGTTGAGGTGTACTCCCTCTATCCCAAGTCCCTCCATGTACTTTATAAGGAGCGATTTCATATTCCATCAAATGCCTTTTCTGCTTTTAATGTCAGGATTCACGTGATTTTTATGTTAGAGACTATCAGTTGGACAACTTTAACTTGTTATGTCAGGCTGAAGAAAAGAACTGCCTTCTGAACTAGAAAACACAGTTTATAAAGCTGGAAAACAGGCACAAAGTTACTGAAAATACTAAGCCTCTTGATTTATTTAGTGTTACTCACAATGGCAGAGTTGCAGTTCTTGGAAAGAAATCTATTGTGCTTATTGTTAGGACTTGCAGCAAGAAAAGAAATTAAGCACATGGGCTTAAGTAGGATGCATCAGATCTCTAAACTTATGTGAAAAAATTTAAAAGCTTTGGAGCATGAGTGTATATATTCTTCTTTAATATTAATTCCTATTAAAATACATTTTATCAAGAACCAATATAAGAATTAAAATACATACTATTTACAAGTGTATTGTGAAACAGAAACCACAGATTATATTCATATGTATGTATCAATATATTCATATATATATTTATTGATTTTTTCTTTAACACAAAAAAGTATAAAAATTAATGTGTAACAATAGTTAATTCATTATTCTCAAACCTAATTATTATACAGTAGATGAAATGACTTACAATCTAAAGCTATATAAGTAATAACATTTTGACAACAATCGATGTAACAATTTGTAAAGGACCATTGATTATGAATACTTTCCGCATTTTTAATTTTGGCATCTGAAAATTTTATATGCAAAACAAAAAGTCCAGTCACAGTTGCCTAATTATAGGCACAATCATCCAAATTAGCCCTCCAAAAGAACAACACAAAGCGATACCATCTGTGAATGTGTACTAACCCCATAGACCTTTTCTCCTGCAAAGGCAGTGGGATGATTTTATTCTGGCTTCTGATTCAGGCTTTATTCTTACATGATCTCATTGATGCCTTAAAGGCTAGTCATTCTGAGAATCTGAGAGTCAGCAAGCCTTTCCCTCATTCAACCAATACAAATTCTGTGTTATATAATATGCTCATATTGCAGGCCACATGAAAACAATAGTCGTTTCTAAACCACATCTTTTCCATTGTTAGCACAAGCAGGTTTAAAAATGAAAAAAAAATGCACATGAAATTTTACCTGGTAGGTAACTTGAAAACTACAAAGAAAGAATCTCATACAAATTTCTGTTTAAAGATGACAAGAAAATTATGTTATCCCACTTTCACAAAAAAGGCTTTAGCCTTTTATTAAAAACACAGCTGTCAGTTTTGATCAAACACATTCATATTTCCCCATTATGTTATTATGGCCATCATGAAATTTAATAATTGTCCCTTGGAGTTTGATTTCCCATAAAATCATCATAACACAATCAGCACTATTGCAAATAATTATGGAACTGTGTGGAGACAGTTATGATTTCAGGTGGGAAATATATAATAACAGAGGAGAAATTTAAAACCCAGGTTAATACTTGATAAAGATTCAGTTCTCATACGAACGTCAGTACTAATAAATGTGTGACAACAAAGTCTGCTTTATAAAAAGGAAAGATACAAGACAGAATCATTGGCAGAGGTTTCAATGATAGTTCAGAAACTATTTGTTTAATATTTCATCATATTAAACACTATTAATCTAATAAATTATCTCATGTGGAAATAGCATAAAATCCTTAAGATAGAAAGAGTTCAGTAGTTTATGTTTGATTAAAACCTAAGAAGGTAGAAGTGTTTCTTATAAGTGAAGCCTATAATGACTCATATTACCTTATTGTGAATGGTTATAAAACATTACCAATGGGGCATTTGGGAGAAATTAAGGTTTGAGAATTCTGAAAGAGAATAATTAGCAGAATGGTACTAGTCAGAAATTTGCAGGATGACATAAAACCCAAGGAAGAAACTAGTGAGCTTTTCAATAGATTCAGATGTTAAAATATCACTAGTGGCATGCTGAATAGGATGCTCACTATAGCACAGGGTAAAATAATATTTTAAGACACTACAGAGTGTGATATGGGCTGTTGACATGGCTCATCAGGTAGATTCTAGACTTTAAGTTAATGATCTGATTGCAATCCCCATGCCCTATATGCTGGATGAAGAGAATCAGTTCTAACAAGTTGTCCCATGACTTCTATTCATGAACCATGACAGTCAGACATAGAGAAACACACACACAAATAAATAAATGAATAAATGCATAAAAAGGATGATGGATAATGGTACTCACATCCAAAACTTCCATTTGTTGACACCAGAGTCATGTTGGAAGGCCATGGATTCCGAACAATATCTTGCCAGTGTATAGTGTCAGCATAACATAGGAATTTGTTCTGGTCTACATAGACTCCACCATTTAGTATTTCTGTATTGGAAACAAAACCAACCATCAATTTGTCTATGAAAAATGGTAGCCAACAGAAAGGAATCATTCCATTTTTTTCAATGTTAGACACAGTAGGAGCCAGGATTCTTCTAAGTATATTTTAATTGATTCACTATATTTCAACACTAGAAAAAGGTTGAAAAGTACAGACTAAAACCATTAATTAACCTAATATACATAAACAAACCCTCAACATTTTGATACATATTTTTAGTTTCTGTGACTTTACCATGAATTAGATATAATATCATATGTAATATGTCATAATCTGCTAGTTAGTTTTAATATTACACATTATGTATGGATGGTAATTATTATTTTATTTGATTTAATGATAACATAATATACCAGATTGTGGATTAATTATTATTTAATAAATTTTGTTACTTTTGTTACTTTGTTTTTCTTTAATTAGCCATTAAAATACATTCCAAAAAAATGTCATTCCATATCCATAGACCCTGAAAATCCTCAAGACTTTTATTCCCCTTTTTCAAAAGTATCTTTCTTAGATATAACACAATTTGATATTTACTAAAGTTCACATATTAATAATTAGCATAAATAAAATAAAATAAATTCTCCATTACAAAATATTCTGTCATCGAAAATATTATCAATGTCATCTAAAAACCTTATCAAATGTGAAGAATAATGCAAATCAAGATATTATATCATTTCTTTTTAACACTGGAACCTAGTCATGAGATAAAAATCCGTGAAAATGACATTTTACTCTATTTTTTATTGCACAATTAATACTGATTAACTAAAAAAATGCCAAGAGATAAATGGATAGAGAAAATCTTTTTTGTTTATAAAAAATGCTACTTTGTTCAGTTATGGCAAATAATAAAATTATGACATTTGTTTAAATGTTAAATTTGTTTGTAGTAGTACAAATTGTTTGTAGTAGTTTAATTTGTTAAACTACTACAGACAATGATATTAAATTAAATGTCAAATGCAAGAAGATAAATATCAGCATTTGTGTCTTATATGTGGAACTTAGATACTATATAGGAAGACAAGAACATACAAGATCATGAATGAGAAGAGAAACAGAGAATGAATTAGTAGTAGGTGGATGGAGACTAAGGGAGAATGATAATAAAGATAAAATACATGATGTACTTGTTTAAAATATCTGTGATATTCATCATTTTGTATGATGAATATATGACATTAAAGTTGCTAAACCTTAAAATTTTAAAGTTATTTCATTGTTCAAAAAAAATCTTCATGGGGTACTTTGTGAAAGCCAGAGGAAACAGCAGCTTACGGAATTACTACTTCTCAATCAATCCCAAACAATCTGAGTATAGTAGTGTGGAAAGAGAACCATGCTCCTATATAGCCTTGAAACATCTTCCTTGTGCAGTTCTTCAAACTATTTTTAATATTGTTATTTCTTCCCATTTGTGTGTCTGGACCAGCTAAATATTTAAGAGAGTTCTTAAACTAGTGTGAAATGAATGGGTATCAGAATACATAATAACACTAATATTTGAGGATGCAAAATTGTGGCACATCCAAAGAAAATTTGCATGCATAAAATCCTCAAAATTATTTTGCATTTTTCGGAGAGTTCCACTTTCAAACTGAGACCCAGTCTCATCATCAATCTTTTCACTTTCTGTTGCTTCCACTTCTTGAGAGATAAGGAAAAAAGAAACAAATAGAAATTAGATCATTGTTCTTTTTCTAATACCCAGTTCGTTATTTTTCATGAACTGAGCATCCAACCTTCTTCAGAGCAGATAGGAGGTGTAAAGACTATTATAAAATTATTTCTGTATTAATGTTTGGCATTAAGTTTCAATGTGAAGATGTGTGCATGTATTATACTAATAGCTTTCTCATGAGACACTGGGTGATTCTCTTGGGCTCTAGGAATCACTCTTCATAAGAAAGAGTATTCTAACTACTCTCCAGAAAATGAAGGTTATTTTTCAGTTTACATTTGGAAAAATTCTACAAAAACAGATACAAAGAGGTGATAATTCAAACATTATGAAAAGAAAACATATTCCTCATGAATCATATTTTAATTCAAAATGTTCACATGGAATAAACATACACTTCATTTCCTCCTTCCTATCAGAATATTCCCAAATAGACTCAGATTGTATTATGATGAATAATACTCTCATCAAATCTCCTTCTTCAGCAGAATTAATCAACTACTATTATTTACATTTGTTTCTTAGAAATATTACATTGGAGAGCTTGGCTTCTTAGAAAAGCAATACAGAGGAGAGACAAGAGTAACTGTAAAACAAGCTTACAGATTAAAATTTCAAATTAAGGCATAATCATGATCAATCTGGATGATATTCTGGCCTTGAGAGATATTAAAACAAGCATTTCCTTCTAGCCATTCCAGTCAGGAGAGTTATTCATTTCTAGCTCTGAATACTGAATAGTTTCTCTGTTTTGGCTGAAATTGCCTTTAATCTTTAAGATGTATACCTTTCTCTACTTTCAATGTCAAATTCCTGGTCTGAAAACAGGTTTTCATTGACATCTATAGGAATGTACTAATGAAAAAAATGATGTCACATTTTAAAAACAGGTGTACCAAAATATTATCAGGAAATAATGTCAAAATTGCTTAAAATATGCTTTATAGTTCTGTCTGATTTCATATTTCATAACTTTATGAAAATGTAAGATATTAGTATAGCATTGCTTATGAGAAAATACTTGATTAGTTTAATTTTTCAAGAAACTTTTATGGGATGGTTTCTGATCCAGAAGAATATATTAACAAAAGAGTAACCTGATGTTTGCACTATGGTTGACTATGAAGGTTTTAAGTTAGTGCCAGGTAGGACAAATAATTACAAATAGGTTTAAATAAATAATATTTAAGTCTGTCTTTATTAATTAGGATCTAGACATAAAAACAGATTTCTATGCAAAAAGAAGAGAGGAAGGACAATGAATAAATTTGATTGACAGTCAGATGAAGAGGTATACTTTTAGGTAGAGTGTAGTATTGAAATTGTCAAATTAGTAGAGAAGTTCAATGTAGTCTTCTCCTGGTTGACTCACAGTCTGCTCTCAAAACCTATCACAGTAAGTGAAGAATGACACAAGTAGAGTCTTGGTCATTTAATCAGTGGACAGAGCAAAGTCTACTATGAGCCTTTTTAATGTATTTTATGAAAATACTTTCTACACTTTCCCCAAAAACCTAATTCTCATTAATAAATGTTAAAGTTGCATTAAATATGATATTCTGTAAATATAAAAGTATCATATGTTACTATAAAATATTATTAAATATTTAAATATATTTGTGTCTCCAAAATTTCTAATAGATGTTAACTAAAAGTTGGAATAATTTTTTCATACTTGGAGTAAGTAATAATCCACATTATGCTGTAAATTAGAATTTAACTTAAACACATCACCATATATATGTGTGTGTGTGTGTGTGTGTGTGTGTGTGTGTATCACTATTTTAAACTTAAATATAACTAGACAAAGCTTCATAAAATTAACAATCATGGTTCATAATTGTCTTTGCATTATCTATCATTGGATAGTCTTTGCTCAATGAAAACCTTTAATTACATGAATAGCATAAGCTATGTAATTTCATGCCAATACTAATCAGCTAAATTCTTCTGTAGCTTCTCTCTTAAATTTACAATGTGACTAAGTAAAATTAATGATAAATGTTAGCCTTTCCCATGAACAGCTTATATGACATCACTAAACCTGTGTTTAAATCAGGAATAATCGTTTGCTTGTAAAGGTTGTATCCCACTATCTGACACTAGATTAGGCTTAAAATCTATAGCTAATAGAATTTGTTTCATATAAAGGAAACTAAACACACACAAATATAATATTAATATAGAATTTTACTGTTAAATTATTAAATAAAAATAAATTTTATTATACAAAATGTCTACAACTTATAATACACTAAATGACTGTAGGTAGTATGTTTGATCTTTACAAGCTACTTAAACACATTTTAGTGATATCAAACTAAAACTTATTCAATACATTAAACTCTGTTACTAGCTACTACTTGAATAATGATGACTTCGAGTTATTTTAGTTGATCTAAATTTCCTTAAAATTACACAAATTACATAGTATATACTATGGGAAAGCCTAAATTATACCGTAACAATCAATACTGAATCTCCCTGATAAAGCTTCTGAAAATATTTTTAGGATGTTACAAAGTGCAGATATGACATTTGAAAGAGAACATGAACAACTTGTATCTTCACATCCCAAAACGAGGCCATTTGAATGCTCTTTGCCTTTAAATATCTTTTCATGAGTCTGACAAAGGTAATGCTTTTGTTATTTAAATAAATTCTTCTGATATACACTTTTCCAGAAACTAGTTATTATAGTGAATTGCCAGATCATTTCTTTTAATAGAATCATTGACATTTTGCAAATATATTCCTTCAAAAGAAATTGTGGTATAATACTTGTATTTATCTCTGACCTATAAGAAATAGCCTAATTGTGATGTGACATCCTTACTAAAAATACTGATGAATGTGACCTAACAGTAGTTTTAGGAAGATAAAAGTATTTCTCCAACCCAATATACTATCTCTAATTACTATATAAAAAGTGGTTGAAACTTTTCTTTTGAAAACAGCATTTATAATAGTAAATGCAGTTACCCTTGACACTTTGGTCTCTATAGTGGAATTGGTAGTAAATATGCCTCAAACTACTATTAACCATGATGATATAATAAAAATCTAATAAACCAGACTGAAATAGTTTACATCAATCTCTGGCTGTGTATCTAAGTGTCTAATTTTGTAGGAGTGCACCATATAGGTCAACTGTAGAATGCAAACCACCATGAAAATACAGGTTAAAAGCATCTCACTTGTCTAGTTACAGTGCAGACATCTAAATACTGAATATATTATACTTATATTACCTATTCAAGATAAACATACATACAACCTCAAAATCAAAATTCCAAGACACACAAAGGCCATTTTCAAAGTGAAGCTACACAATCATTTTTGGGACTCTATCAGAGACAAAGCAATATATCTTTCTCACTGTCATCAACTTAAGCCACACGAGTCTGTTGGCAGATAATGATACAGAAGTAATATAGATCACATCATCCACCTGTGATACTTAATACATCATCTCTGGAGTGGACTTGGTCTGTGGATTCCTGTATGTTTCCCAAACCCAGACCTTTCAGCTGGGAGCACAATGAATTGCTGCTAGCCCACCGGGTCAGCCCTCAAGGTTCATTATTAATAAGCTGAGACTCTAAAGGCTAATGAGAACCGGGTGCTCCAGGAGACAATGGCTCATTCATCATCAATCAAGCTTTGAAGTTTTTATACAGATGATTTAAGGAGAGTTGAAGTGTGCAAAATTGAAATGTCACATTTGTATTGGGAGGGGGTAGAGGGTGATAATGTAAATGAGTGATGTAACCCTCTATCTTTCAGCTCGGTGATCAGAGTCAAAAGCTCATGGATGCGAATACCAAATGTGAGAAAGTAACAGGGTACAGTCTTTCAAGCAGAGCAGGGCAATTTAAAAAGGAAATTTCTAGACCCATTGGCTGAATATCAAATAATAATAAAAAAATAAAAGCAAAAACACTGTGATTTCAATTGAACAGAACACAGCTAGGTATGAATAGTATTCTAGATTATTCACAATGCTTCAGAACACACAAAAACAATTCTGAGCTTTCAGTTTTTCAGCTTAAGTACAAGCTCTTTGGAGTAGTATGCCTCGAACTCAGATAGGTAAAGGTCAACCATCCTTCATAGAACTATTTTAGATATCATCTGACACATAGCACATGACTTCACACATTATCTATTTTTTTGATATTTTCCTTATCTTCCCTATATTTCTGTGGTTCCATCAAGAATAAGTATCATGAAGTACATCATTCTGTGTTCAAAATCATAAGAAAATGCCAAAAATGTAACATTCTGGATAAAGGTGTTTGCTGTCAAGCCTAGTGACCTGGATTCATTCCGGTATCCCTAAACCCATATGGTAGAATGAGAAAACTGAACGTTATAAATTGTTCTCTGATCTCATATGCTGATCTGCAGAACAAATTAAGATCTATCTGTCATTGTTTCGTTTCTTCATATTTAATTAATAATTATATGCTGATGAAGAGCCATCATAGGCTTTCATTTTATATCCAGTGATCCTCTATAACTCAGATCCTATCATAACTCCTGCCATATGAATCCTTCTTGCATATTAAAACAATAATACTATTAAATAATAGTATTATTAAATATTAAATAATATTTAACAATATTAAATCGTATTATTGAATATTAAATAATATTAAAATAATAATAGTATAAACTATGGGTAGATAGGAGGAGTGTCTACAGTATGGATGATTTGGTAAGTAGATAGATAGATAGATAGATAGATAGATAGATAGATAGATGACAAACAGATATTTCTAATATTAAGTTTTGAGGTATAAAGAAAGGAAATAATACTGAATCTAGGTAATGAGATAAAACTTTAATATTTAGTTTAACTTGCCATCTGTATGATATTTCTCATTATTTCTAGGTACAATCTTAACCTCTATAATGGGGTTGTTGGAGACAGAGTACCAATAAAACACTGTTTCTATTATAAGCTTGACAATTATATAAATAATACTTTACTTATTTACTCATTAGTATAATTTAGGGGTTTTTGACTTGTCTATTTACATTAATATTCTATTACTTGGTGATATATTGGAGATAAAGGGGACAATTTTGCTTTTATTTTATATATTTTTCTGGTTAGGTGGTTCAAGGATATTACAAAGTATGTGATCATCTAGATGCTGGATTCCAGTATGTCTTGTTTCCACAAAAATCCTGTAATATAAAAATGAAACAAAACAAAATAAAAAAAACAAAACAAAACAAAACAGAGGTGTCAGTTAGTCAAAGGAATGCTCAGTGCTGAAGAACTTGTGAAAAAGAATGAATGGATGTATGCAGCCTCTTAGTGACTGTAAGGAACTTTCCTATTCAATTATATTCTGTTGATCCTAATTACATCACAAATAGTAGTCATATAACTACTATATGCTATGCTTCGAAGTCCCAAATAGAAATAGTTATAGGGAGACAAAGAGCTGTCATATGCCAACAGCCTATATATCATTTTAACACCTTTTTTTCCCTCAACATTATATCTGTAAATTTCATCTGCCTTGTTCACATTTATTGCTGCATAATATCATGGTGTGTCCAGTTCTGCACTGATGAGCAATACATACTTTCTCATTTAAGTTACTGAGTGGTACTGCTATACTATCCTAAAATAGATCTCTGATGCAAATCTATGGGCAAATGTATGTCATATGCATATTTGGAAATGAAATTGATAGGATATAGTAATTATGTTCTCAAAGCAATCTCACCAAATTTTATTCTCATGAGCATAAAGAAATGTACTTATTCCATATCCACAACTCTCTTTGTATTTTTTTAGTTAGTTTTTTTATGTTATGTTTTCTAATTGTCCATCTGATTGGTATACAGTACTTTCATTTCCCCAAAGAACTAATTAACATAAACCCCTTAAATATCATATTTGAAATATAGTTTAAAGGAATAAAAGGATCCATTTCTATTTTCTCAAGAGAGGATTTTAGTGTGTTATAAAGAACTGTGAAACATTTGACATTTATCTGATATTATTAACAAACAATGGGTAAATTAATGTAGCATATGTCATTCATCAAAATTCTTTTGAGAGTAAGGGTCTGGGATAACTTCACCCAGTGTAGAGGTGCTAAGGTGGGAAGGGGTGGGTTGATGAGGGAACCACCCTCATCAAAGCAGGAGGTTATGGGGGAGGAAGTAGGAAGTTTAACTTGGAAGGAGGATAACATCTGAAATGTAAATAAATAAAATAACTAACAAAATTAATAAAACTATATTGAAAAAGATCTTAAAAGTAAATGAAATAATATTGACAATTATGAAAAAACATGTATATTGGATGATGCATACTCCAATTTATATTAACAAACACTGTTGTGACAACAATCATGGACACAATTGAAGGTAGATGAACAAATGAAACAGGATATTTAGTGGATTTTTAATATTGAAATCAAATACTCCCTTACATAAAGCTCAAAGCTTTTCATGTTCTATTCAGTAGAAATCCCTCATTGCAGACAATCCTCTTAAATAACTGCTCCAAGTTTCTAGAAAATGCAATTGCTTTGGTAGAAAAAAAATCAGTAGAGTTCAATGTTTTCATTTCCAATAAAGGGAGAAAGTTATATTAGTACCAGACATGATTGGTCCCTTTTATTTACAAGCTTGAATACAATAAGCGTGGGATACACTGCAAGGTCACTTTCAAATATCTCACCTGCTATACTAGTTTGTATCGTTTTAATAACTCTTCTCACAATGTGTGATTCCTTCTCTTTAGAATTTTTAGAAAGGATGATTTTTTTCATAGATGACAGTAATAACCACATCAATGTGTATGCTTGTTTCTGGCAAGATAGAACTTGCAAATAAAAGATAAAGCAAGAAAAGAAGAATAATTTAATCTTATAAGATGATTATCAGATTCTCAGATTGTTAGTTATTTTATTTATTTAATATATCAAGACCTTTAATCCTATACAAGATACTATTAAATATGTGTTTATTGGGGGTCCTAGATGATTCAGAAAAAATGCTGCAATACAAATATTGAAAACAATGACAAAAATTATAAAAATGAAGACTGAAAGAATTAATGATACAGTAACACAAAGATATTGGTTTTGAACTTCTATAAAATGTTTCAATGAGCAGAGATATTTAAATGTATTTTTTTGCAATTTTAAACTTTATTATAAAAAATTATAAATAAAATATTACATATCAAAATTAACATAAATCAACATCTACACAACTCAATAAACTTCTCTACATTTGGAAAGGCAGCTGTAAAACTTTATGTTGAATATTAATAGAATATATTGCTATACATCTTTAAAGAAAACCAAGAAGGATTGTGTATTTGAATAAGTATAGTGATTCTGTGTGCATGTTAATTGTCAAAGCATGAAATATCAGTTACATATGTGCCAAAAACCTGAAAAATATTTGTATTTTACATAAAAATTCAAGTTAATATGCAATCAGAGGTGTGTCTTTTAAGAATGTTTATAATGATTTTTAAATGACAAATTAGGTTTATTTAGCATTTACTGACACAAGTAATGTATATTCCCCTTATTGCCTTCTACTGACTTTAAATGATGGCGAGATATGTTCAAGAGTTTTTTTCTGGTCCCAGATGCCAGAAAAGCAAAAGCCTCCAGGACCCCACAAAAATGACTTTAGAAGAAATATCCAACAAAGGAGAGGGAGAACCTATAGAAACCATATCCAGAGGTTAGGTATGGCCCCCAGTTGAGGGATGGGGCCACCCACCCATCTCAGAAATAATCCAGAATTGCTCCTGTCTAAAAAAAAGTACAGGACAAAGAGTACAGCAGAGACTGAAGGAAAGGCCATCCAGAGACTTCTCCACCTGGGGATCCATTCCATATGCAGCCAGCAAACACAGACACTATTGAGGATGGCCAGAAGTGCTTTCTGACAGGAGCCTGATACAGCTGTTTCCTGAGAGATTTTGCCACAGCATTACCAATACAGGTGTGGATGCTTGCATCCAACCTCAGACTGAGCACTGGGACCTCAATGGAAGAAATAGGGGAAGGACTGAAAGAGATAAAGGGGTTTGCAACACCATAAGAAGAACAACTATATCAACCAACCAGAAACCCCGAAGCTCCCCAAGACTAAAAAACCATCTAAAGAGTACATATGGAGGGACCCATGGCTCCAGCCACATATATAGCAGAGGATGGCTTTATCTGGCACCAATGGGAGAAGAAGTCCTTGGTCTTATGAAGGCTCCAATGCCCCAGTGTAGGGAAATTCTAGAGTGGGGAGGCAGGAGTGGTTAGGTGGGTAGGGGAGCACCCTCATAGAAGCAGAGGAAAGAAGAACTGGATAGGGGTTTGCAGAGGAGAAACTGGGAAGGGGAATAATATTTGAAATGTAAATAAATAGAATAATCAATAAAGAAGAATTTTCCCTATATTACTTTTGTCATTTCCTGGTGCTCTGTATAGCTAGTGATTAGCAGTTTGCTGCATCAGTGTTGATTATAATCTAGTTTGTTTTGGTTTCTTTTCTATTATCTATGAATTGAAAATATTAATATCCACTGTTGGATTGCAGGAACAAATTAAGATCATGTATGTAAAACAATATTAACAGTTTAGAAGAATCTTTTGCCTAAAATCTAATTATCCTTGGGACCTAATAGTATTTGTAACACTGTATCCCTTGTGCACTGAACAACTAGTGAATTAACCATCTGAGTCACTTCTTATCACTTCTCCAGCCACATTCTGTGAACACATTGTAAGCTCCCCTCTTACTTATATATGATCCCCAGGTCACAAGACATAATATATCCATTTACAGTCTCCTTGTGACCAGGGAACCAATGGTCAGGATCTGGCGTGTCTCCAGCATGAATCACTGGGAAATGCAGAAGGATGCTAAAGGCATCTGAGTCACTTAGTGCAGTGGAATGCTGAGATTTGCCACAGACTGCTTCACTTAATGTGGTTTTTTTTTATTATATCAATAAGACAGACGGCAAATACTAACATGTGGTAAGTATGCTGGAGTAATATTGCCAGGTGGTTGAAGACAGGCTTTCACACCAGAACAAAGACGATACAGTCCGGTACTCCATTTACTCAGAGAATAGAGTCGAAGACTTCAAGTTACATACTTTGCTATTTGAAAGAAAAACTCATCAAAACTTTCTAGTAACCAGTAGATCTGCATATTTCATGACTACACATCACATTTTGTTTAACTGAGAAAATAATTTTTATATGGTTACTATCTGATGTCACAGTAGAACAGATCCCAAAAAGCAATAATATGCCTATGAGTTTTATATTCAGTAAAATATACTTTTTATTTTAGAATTGTTTATGTTTCCCAGATTGAATTAATGTCATTAAATTTTAAGTTAGGCAATACAGATGCTTTGTAACATTAGACATTAGGAAAACATCAAGAGCTAAAGTAGCTAAGAAGATGAGATGATGGTTCTGTCAAAGTCCAGCACTTGAGAGGAATGTTTTCTCTTTCTGGGATAATGGACACAGACAGGTAGCCATAATTCTGACTTATAACAGATGTTAACATTAACATACAGGATCATTCCTTATTTCATAGTTTTGCTTCACTTATTTTTATAGTGAAGATACAACACTCACAGCGTGACACTAAGGGTCAAAAGAACTTGGAGGTGCTCACTGCACAGTTATCTCTCAGAAAATGTCCTGCCACTGTGCTGTTGGTACTAAGGGATAGTAGGAACATCCCTCCAGTGAGCATAATTATTTTTCTATTCTGGAAAGTAACTCTCTCTTATCCCTCTCATGAGCATCCTTTTGAAAGACAGCTGGTACAATTATTTTAAATTAGAATATATAAGTTTGTTCACTGGTTTATTAAGAAAAAATAAAACATTTATGATGCATATTTTACTATTTTGACATTATGGCAAATTACTTATGTTTCTGAAGATAAACTCAAAATTAATCATTTTGTAAGGTACTTTTTATTATTTTTATCCACCAAGAGTCAAATAACTCAGAGAAAAGCCCTATGGATTTGAATAGCAAGCCAGTTAGACTTTTTAACCTACTTCTCTGGGCTTCAAATTCTCTTTTAGGAACATATTACTGGTTCTGAGCCCTCATAAAATTACTGGAGTCTAGAAATCAGCATTTTTTTCAGGGGTGTGTGGGAATCTGGTCCCCAAAAGGCATATCAGGCAAGAGACGATTATCAAGCAAGATGCCAAATGCCTCACACAGAAAACTCCAGTGAGGATTCCAGGGTCTGGCTAACTGGCCATTGTGGATCTCATAGTAATAGCTTTTCGTAAGTGCTACCTCTACCAGACTATGCATAATATTGCATTTCTCTTAATTAAGAAAATTATGCAGGGCAATTTTTAATAGTCTCATGTTACAGTTGAGAAATATAATGTTTAGAGTGCTAAAAACTGACCCATATGTTCTAAACCCCTGATAGTCCAGCCTAAGTGCTGATGTGGGATTGTAATTTCAAAGTGTTATTCCACATTTCCTCTGTATAGGAAAGAATGGCCAAGAAAAAGAAAAAAATATAGTATAACAGAGCTGGGTCATACTCTGTCTTATGCTGTCGACTTGTAAGCATAATTAAAAACTCAGCAATTTCCCTGAAGCACTTTCCAAAAATATTTTATTGAGTTGAAAGGGAAAATTATGCTTTTAAGGGATTATTTCTACATGAGAAGCACTGCCTTTAAACTCTTGGCTCTGCTAGAGCATCTGGATCACGTCCCACCCTCATCACTGAAGGTGGATTCCTTTTGCCTCTGTCAAAAGTAGGCACAGAGAAAAAGGCAGTACAATAAAAGTTGAGGAATTCAGCCTACTTAAGAAAAAGTCTCCTATTCACTAAAAAAGATTGAGGTTTTTTTTAAAGGCAATTTTATGTTCAAGTACTGTGGGAACTCTGTACTGAGTCCTTGTAGTTCTCGTTCAATGAATAAGGCAAAATGATTTTTAATTACCACACTCAAGTTAGAATCTTTACAGAGTCTGTCTCTATGTCTCTTGCAATTTCTTTTCATTATTATTATTATTGTTATTATTATTATTAATTTATTATTTTATTTATTTACATCCCAAGTTGCAGAGTTCTTCCCCCATCGCCCCTCCCCTTCATCTCTGAGAGGGTACCCCTACTTTGGGCATCTCCCCTCCCTCCCTGTGGCTTCAAGTCTTTACAGAATTAGGAGTATTCTCTCCCACTGAGGTCAGACTAGGCAGTCTTTTGGTATATATGTTCCAGGAGGCCTCAGACCCGCCCATATATGTATGCTCTTTGGTTAGGAAAACAGAGTAAATGCAGTAAATGTATCAAGGTGTTAGTTCTAGTAACAAATCTGCACTTCAAGTACGTTGGTTCAACCATATTCAGTTGTTGATAAATTTAAAAAAATGTAAAAAACTAAATAAAGTGTGAATTAATAATACCAAGTCACTGAAATTTGTTTGCGAATTAAGCTTCATATTTGAATCAATTAAAAAACAAATGAGGAGAAGCTTAATTGTTGGAAGAAAGAGAAATTTAAAATTAGAAGTCAGAAGTTTAATAAATGTGTCTTCTGTGTAGGCAAACTTGCTGGGTTCTGTACTTAATGATTCTAAGAGAATAGGGTTGTCCCTGGGACATACAATTTAAATGTTAATATTTGATGGTCAATATATTTAAATGAATCTATTGTTGGCTATGTTGATCACATGACTTTTTATTTATGTGAATAAAGGTTACTGATTTTATCTGAAAGTTTGAAATGTTTCACTGATTTTATTTATATAAAATTTGATGATTGTCTTGCAACAAAGTTAACAATGCAGAGACAATGTTATTCTGCCACTAGTAAAATTATGTATTCACTTAACATATACATGTATATATACATTTAATTATCCTTTAAAATAAAAATGCTGGACTACCTCACATACAAAGTAATAATGTATATCAGAAGACATTCTTTAAATTTCTCATAAAATTAAATACTTCATTGTGAATTCAAGAAGTTATAAACTGCATATTTTATTATAAACTCATAAAAGTAAATATTGTAAAGTTATTTTATATATATTCATCTCATGGTCAACTTAATTTTGTATACATGTACTTATATATAGCTGGGTGATATTCAAATAATATTACATTAAAATTAAATTTCAATTGTCATTTCTAGCTGCTTATCATCACTTATTTTTTAAATGACTGAATTAGTTTAAATGTATGAACACTATATATATATAATTTTACTAGTGGTAGTATACCATTGTCTCTTCATTGTTACCTTTGTTGCAAGACATTCACAAAATTTTATATAAATAAAATCAGTGAAACATTTCAAATATATATATATATATATATATATATATATATATATATATATATCAGGGTTCCTCCAGGGCTACAGTTCTATTTTCAGTATTGTTACATATGTGTTCTTACATTAAATTTAGCAACATATCAAACAACAAAATATAACGTATTTGAAAGCTACAATATTTTTGAAGATTTCTAATAACACATCCAGTCCTCTATTTGTATTTTATCTGAGTGCTCAGAACAATTGCCTGGCAACATCTGGACAGCATTATTCCAATCTCTAGGTAAACACAACCAGCCTGAAAATGTGTGTGAACTGAGGTCAGGAAAAGGTGATGATTTCATACCTGAAACTACTTTCAATAAATACGTAAAAGTTTTTTTTCTTTTTTTATATCCATTTAATATTCAAGTTTTCTGAAGCTTCACGAGTTGTAATCTAAATTGACACTGAAGGAAGGTAGCTGATATCCACCCAACTATTTCCATGCTTCAAAGCCTTCAAAACCATCTGCTTGTTGGCAGGTGTAATTAATTAGCTAAGTGGAAAAGATGCTTCCTTTTAGAGTGACTGGGAGGAGAGGAGGGGCAGCTTTTGTGAAGCCCCATCCTTGCATGCCCATCGGCTGGGTGCCGCTGGGCAAATTTCCTATGCTGAAATCTCATTGAATTTAATGGTTATTAATTTCACAAGATTTCTAATTACAGCTAGGATAATAAGAAGTGATCCAAAAGTTGAAAAAAAAAAAAAGAGTTGGCACATCTTCATGGAAAATCATTTTACACAATGTAGACATTCTAAAGTATTGAGGTTCATTTATTGATACAGTTTATGCATTTATTCATTGGATTTTGCTAATAAGATTTTTTTTTACTCAATTTGGCTGGCAAGTGGCAAATGAATATTAATAATTGCAAAATGCATAATGTTAAATTTTTTTATTTATAACATTTCAGATGGGTGAAAAACTCCTGTCAAAATATATCATAATAATGTAATAGATTTAAAAGAGACTATACCAATATAACAAAAATGTAGACTCCTTATAATTTACCATTGTATATTATATTTAGTTATTACAAAGAATTCAGCTAAAAGTACATACTCCAATTATTCCACCAGACAAAACAAAGTTCTTTTCGAATAGAGATGGGAATGTGTAGAATAGAGAGCAGGTGACTATCTTGCAATCTTTAAGGAAGGCCCAAGTGAAGATGCTTAAATCCCACTTAGAAGGGGGAACAAAATAGTCATGGGAGGCAGAGGGAAGGAGGGAGGAAGCAGTGTAGAAGACAGGAGGGGGAGAAGATAAGGGCAGGATAAGGTATCAGGAAGACAGGAGAAGCTCAGAAGGCAAGAAGAATGAATGGAAATCAACAGCTGCCAGGGATTGAGGGTGTCTAGGATGATCCAGAGAAACTGGAATGAGGGAAGCTCCCAGGATTCAATGTGGCGACTTTAGCCAAAATGCCTAACAGTGGGGACATGGAACATAAACAGGTCACCTCCTATAGCCAGGCAGGAACCCTCAGTGGAGCGATAAAGATGTCAACCCACCCACAAAACTTTCAACCCGAAATTTGTCCTCTCTACGCGAAATACATGGACAAAGATGGAGCAGAGATTGAGGAAATGGACAACCAATGATTGGCTCAACTTGAGATGGATCCCATGGGCAGACACCAATCCCTGACACTATTAATGATACTCTGTTATGCTTACAGACAGGAGGCTAGCATAACTGTCTCTCCTCTGAGAGACGCTACAAGCAGCTGACTGAAACATGGAGATGCCCTAAGCTAGACTTTGGGTGGAGGCTGGGGACCCTTATTGGAGAGTTGAGAGAAGGAATGAAGGCCCTAAATGGGATAGGAATCCCATAGGATGACTGACAGTGCCTATTAACTTGGACCTGTGGGAACTTTCAGAAACTGAGCCACCAAACAAAAAGCATACAGGGCCTGGATTGAGTTCCCCTCCCCACCCTGCACATATGTAGGAGAGGGCTGCCTCAGTGGGAGAAGATGCACTTAATCATGCAGAAAGATGAAGCACCAGGGTTGGGGGATACATAGTGAGGGTTCCACCCTCTCAGAGACAAGTGGGAGGAAGATAGGGGACCAGAAAGGGTAGCAAATTTTAGAATGTAATTAATTAATTAATTAATTAATTAAAATAACAAAGCAGTGATTCTCAACCTGTAGTTCATAACCCTTTTGGGGGCTGAAGTACTCTTCACAGGTGTCAACTAAGACTATCAGAAAACACAGATATTTACACTGTAATTCATAAGAGTAGCAAAATTACAGTTATAAAGTAATAATAAAGATAATTTGATGGTTGAGGTCACAACAACCAGAGAACATGAGAAAATATACCACAACATGGGGTAGCTGCGTTAAGAAGGTTGAAAACTACTTTGTCCTTAGGATCAGGTTATAATTTGGTCTGTGATCCTTGAATATATAGTTTTTTGACTTTTAAGATTTAGAGGAGAACAAAGATCTATATAATACCTGAAAGTACAAAGATTTTTGTTTGTTCGACTTCATTGATTAAGATCCTTCTTTGACAATTTCACACACACGCGCGCACACACACACATCCATACATGCACACACATATATATACAAATATAGATACACACATGCACACATACACAATCACACACACATACATACCCAGAGAGACACACAGACTCATACACACACATACACAGGCACACACATTCACTCACACACAAACACACACACACACACACACACACACACACACACACACTGCATTCTGATATATTGTCAGTCTCCAACCTCTCCTTATCTCCATCCAAGATCTTCAACTCCATTCTTCTCTGTTAGTCCCCTTTCTAGATTCATATCTTACTTTTTGTATTCTGAGCTATTTGGCTTAATCAGGACCATATGTTTGACAACTTGATTGGAGCTATTCACTTAACCCCATTCATCAATGATGGTTACATAAGTCCAGTGAAGAGTGGGACTCTCTGATGTCCTTATCCATAACCTGACTGTTGATGTACACATTCATATGCAGGCCTTTACTACTCCATTTTCTTAGTTTAACTCTTCACAAATTGCTACCTCCCCTAAAAAATGTAAATGAAAAATTTTGAAGAGTAAACTTCCCTGTGTCTAAAAATGTTTCCTTCTGTGCTGTGCACAATAGATTTATAATTTTGTTGAATGGCTTGGCTGTGTTGACAGTGTGATCATGAAAAAATTATATAGCACTGGCCTGTACAACAGGTCTACGAAGTCCAAGCTGCATGCTGCTAATCCACAGTGACAGAGTCTGGAATTGTAGAATTGCTTTAAGGATTCTGAAGCCAGTAAACTTGAAAATCAACTGACCAGAACCCCCAGAATTCCCAGGGACTAAACCAACAACCAAAGAGTACACATGGAGTGACTCATAGCTCCAGTCACATATGTAGCAGAGGATGGCCTTGCCAGGCATCAATTTGAGGAGAGGCCCTTGGTCCTGTGAAGGCTCGATTCCCAGTGTAGAGGAATGCTAGGGTGGGAAGGTAGGAGTAGGTGAGTGGGTGGGGGAGCACCCTCATAGAAGTAGGGGATGGGGGATGGGATGGGGGTTTCCAGAGGGGAAACCGGGAAAGGGGATAACATTTGAAATTAAGAAATTGAACACTGAAATAAAGAAAATATCTAACAATTAAAAAAAAGGCAATAAGGAGAAAAGAATCCCTTCAGGCCTAGTTCTACCACACTTTGCACTTGCGTCAACCTGAAGAACACAACGTCCCTTCCAATGTGCACGTCATCTATATTCACAGAAAGTCTGCATAGAAGAACACAAAGTCCCTTCCATGTGCTCATTGTGTGTAGTCACCATAAGTCTGCATGCTCCCCTTCTTATCCCATTTGTCCTTGGTGGGTGATTGTAATCAAATCAACATTTTAAATGAGTTTTTATTTAAAAATCTATTCTTTGTGAAATTTGTAATCACCAGCCTTGTCCCAAAAACTCAGAAATCCGGGATTTGCAGATGTGAATGAACAAACTTTAAGAGTGATAACACAATAAACTGAACCTCCTTAATTCCTTCAAGAAATAGTGACACTGATTATCTCAATAATTTTGATCAAATTTATTTAATATAACTAACATTATAACTTTAAACTCTCAAAATTAATTCACCAAAGGCAGAACTAATACAACATCAATACCCACTACTTTAAACCAGAGAATTGGAAGAAAAGAGTCGTATAAATATTTATTCATAGGAGTATTTGATACAAATGCAAATTATTGGAAATTTGAATACTGTTTAGCCCTAATGCACTTAACTATTGAAATGTGCAATATACATATGCTAAGGACTCTGCAACAATTATATAGGTTTTAAAATATTTTTTTAAAAATTTAAGTACAATTTCATGAATACATACTCACATAAGCAGAAAAAAGAACATAGAATTCTAAATACAAATGTGAACAACATGATCTGGTATTGGGTGGGGGAAAAGGACTGAAGCCCTGAGGCTCAGCAGAAAGAATGGAAACAGGCAAACTTCAGGAGGTAGATTAGGGGGACCTCCAGAATGTACCAGAGACCTGGGAGGTGGGAAAATCTCAGGACTCAAAGGGAGGGAACTTAGATGAAATGCCCTACAGTGGGGAGAGGAAACTTATAGAGCCCACCTCCAGCAGAAAGACAGGGCACCAAGTGAGGGTTGGGATTGCCATCTCACAGTCAAAACTCTGACCCATAATTGTTCCTGATCGAAAGAACTTCAGTGATGGAAATGGAGAGGAGCCTGTGGAAAAAGAAGATCCAGGGACAGGCTCAAAGTGGGATCCAGCTCAAGTGGAGGTCCTAAGACCTGACACTGTTACTGAGGCTATGGGGTGCTCACAAAAGGGACCTATCAAGACTGCCTTCTGAGGGACCCAGAAGGCAGCTGAAAGAGTCAGATGCAGATATTTTCACCCAGATAATGGACAAAAGCTGCTGACCTCTGTGGCTGTGTTGAGGAAAGGCTGGGGGAAGCTGAGGAGGAAGGAGGACCAGCCGTCTCAATTAACCTGGACCCCCAAGATATCTCAGACACTGGACCACCAACTAGGCGGCATACACCAACTGATATGAGGCCCCCAACACATATGCTGCAGAGGACTGCCGGGTCTGGGTTCAGTTTGAAAGCATGCACCTAGACCTTAGGAAACTGGAAGCCCCAGGGAGTTTAGAGGTCCGATGGGGTCGGAGGTGTGGGGTGGGGACATCCCATCCATGTGGAGACACGGGTCGGGGAGGAAGTGTGGGATGTGGAAAGGTCAGAGGGTGGACCTGAATGGGAATGCAATCTAGAGTGTAAAAATAAACGTTTAAATTTTTTTTTAAAAAGGGAATAAAAAAATAAGTCTCAGGCATATGTATTTATGATAGCAATGAAAGGAATATGCTAATTATCAATGGGAATTGTTCTCACCGACCTACCCTTTCCTGATAAAAGAAAGTGTGTAGTGTGTTACAAGAGAAAGAAGATGATATTGAAGAAATCAGAGCCACAGCTAAGAGTGAGTCCTGTGTGTATTTACCACACATATATGCTACAATATTACAAGTGACACCGTTACAGCATCGACAATTTACTCAGAATATTAAAGTGAAAGCAAGAAAATTAAATCTTCAAACCCACAGGTAATTACACAGAAAGTAAGTGTGATAATATAGAGACATGAAGCTGAAAAACTTAAGTCAATAATGTTTAACTTGCGAAGACAATCAAGGTGCAGGTAGAGTCTTGCTAAGTAACCGACTTGATTTCGCTGACACAGAGCAAACTAGTTGTCATAAATAGTTAATAACAAACAAACTGGTGAAACACAGTCATTTGAGTCCGTTAAGAAATCTCAGATCAGATGGAAACTCACTCATCTGGCCAGTCACACACCTCCACTCAATTTATGAAGTGCAGAATAAAGAAACTAAAGTGAAAGTGTCTCAGAAAAGCTCTCACCTTCTATGCCTCTGGAGGATGACAGTCTCTAAGCCTAGCTCTGTGTTCCTCTGGCACCAGGCTTTCATTAATTACACATCCACATATTTGAATATGCAGCTGCAAACCGTGATGAACACACCACAGGTTGCTGGATACACATCTGATCTCCAGGGCAGAGTCAGGTATTTGAATCATAATCAAACACAATCCCATTTTCCCTCCAACGAGGCTTCGAACAAGGACTGTATTTGGAAACTACTCATTGAAAATATGTAGAGAATTCAGATTATCATTATGTGAATAGTTTGAACAAATCGAAATGCCCATGTCAAAACTGACACGCTTCTTAAACTTCTAAACAGTAGATATTGTATTTTTTAAATGTGTGGTTTATGAAGCCACTGTAGCAAGGATGATAGGCTGTAGGCTTATTTGACTGACATTTACAAGTTATAAAGATATGAAGTGTTTTAGTTATCGACTACAGTATTTTTATAACAATATATTTTTATAACAATAAGTTTACTAGAGGAAGAAAAATATTTGACTTTTCTCAGGTGTGATATTTTCTTATTTTCTAGAAAATTCAATAGTTTGCTTATGCCCAAGAGAATAAGGTTCAAAGCAATATATCAAATCTCTAGACATTGTCACAAACTACATAGAAGTCTTTTGAAAAAAAGAATTTTTTTCTCCTCTAGGAATTCTACACCTTCAGACTTCTATTTTCAAAAGATTCCATTATTGTGTCAAATTTTAACAAAAAATAGTTAATTTGCTTTACTCATTGTATTTTTTATAGTGTAAAATCCTGACAAATTATATGTAATCTTACTCGTTGCTCATAAGTACTCCACTTGTATATATAGATGTCTTTATGGATATTACTAATGCATGAATATTGGCAAACAGAGGAATCCCCCAAAGTTTAATAGGTTTTTGAAAGACTTATAGAATGTTTGTGATATTGAAAAATATCTCATTTTTCTCCCAATCTTAAATAAAACATATGAGTAAATATTACATTAATTTATTAGTAATGGTCAAAATTACCACCACTGTTATCCAGAGAAAATGGACAGCTCTCCTAAACAAATTTCTGAAATGTGATCATATATATATATATATATATATATGTGTGTGTCATATATATATATATATGAATGACACATATAACATGTCATGATAGTTATATTAGTGAATTGTATATACATAAATGTGTATTCACAATATATGCATATTATATATACATATATTTGCATATATGCACATTATATATTGTATATTTATACATTATATATAGTATCTATACACATACATATACATATATATATATGTATATATATACATATATAATACACATGTATTGTCATTCAGAACTTAGTATCTACTTTTCTGGTCTGTAGGGAATAGTTTTCAGTAGTTATCAAGTAACAGATCTGGAAATGTCAAGCTCCCAGAGGTACTGTTTCCTCAATATGATTCTATTCTCCAGGCTTGATTCTAAGTGGCCATTAGAAATCCCAAAGCACTTTTCAAGAAACTAAAATGTTTGCTTCACTGTCCTGGCTTTCTTCCATCTAACTAATTACTCTCAGCCTGCCTGCTTAGCTGTAGATTGTTTTAATGTGAGAATGTACCTTCCTTGTTTGGTTACTGTGTCTGGATCTTGCCTTAAAATGTTCCTTCTCATAGAGTTTCTTGGGGATGATTATGACTGATCATCTTTCTTAAACAAACATGAGGATGATGGCTGCTTAGTATCTGCCTGATAGAAATAATGTGTCTTGAAATTGGTACAAGGACAAAAGAAGACCCTGAACATGTACAATATGATTAAACAGAGTTAATGGAGAGATATAAGAAATTCCTAGAGTTTGGGACCTCAACAGGATAGTGCACCTTTTGGTGGAGCCTTGAAGGAGGCAGGCAATTAGAATACTTTTAGTTAATTTCTCTAACCAACTGGAAATTAATACCTTCTTAAGACTCCACTGTGCCTAGACATAGAACATAGAGGTTAATCTGTTCAGGGTTTATGTGCATCTTTTAAATTTGATCCACATGACTAGCCCACTAGTAGGATATTGTTATTATAACCAAATTTGATCATGAAAAACTAGGCTAGGGAACTAAGATCACATACATTTAAATAGAGTTTGAGACACTGACTCAAGAAGATTGTCTATGAAGCCTCAAACAGTAAATGCCAGCAGTGTATTTGCAAGTTATATGTGACAAACTGGAGATCGCATTCCTTATGTCAATGCCAAAGTTGCTTCACATGCAGTTGTGCACACCTTTAAAAAATGTAGACACTAGGATTACTCTTACATTCTTTTCCCTTACTAGTACCTATAAATCTCTTTAATTATTAAAACATTTTTAAGTATCAGGAAACACTGAACCACTTATTTCTGTGGCCTATCAGTGAACTTGCAGAGTGTTTCCGATACAATAAAGAGGACTTCCTAGCTATCCAATGAGATACCCTGTGGTCAAGTCAGGTATAAAATAGGATACCCTGAGAACAGAATAGAGGGCTGTCTTCAGGTTGTAATCTTCACATACCGGCTGATACCTCAGACGAATTTAGAATTCTATGAATTTGCTTGTCAGATAAATGTGATCGTGAAGACAGAAGAGTATTCCAGGGATGAAGGGGTGAAGGATGAAGGGATGAAGATAGACTATGTGAAGAAGAATGTTGCCTTAGTTAGAATTTTACTGCTTTGAACAAACACCATGATCAAGTCAGCTCAAAGACAACAGTTAATTGGGGCAAGCTTACAGGATCACAGATTCAGTCTATTACCATTAAGGTTCGAGCATGGCAGTATCCCAGGCAGGCTTGGTGCTGACAGAGCTAAGTTCTACATCTTCATCTGAAGGCTGCTAGAAGACTGGCTTCCAGGCAGCTAGGGTAAAGGTCTTCAAGCCCACACATTCACAGTGACACAATTCCTCCAACAAGTCCACACCTAATCTATCAAGGCCACACCACCTGATAGTGCCACTCCCTGGGCTAACTATAAACACTGTCACAGATCTGGTGCTTATCTCTCTGAAAAGGCCATGAGGAAAGAGAATAGACAATGAAAGTGGACTTCTTGTCTTCACCTGCTTATTTTTCATATGTAGCCAATACGTGTCAGCTATAAAACAAATGTTCTAGTTTTGAATTGATAAAGGAAATAAACTACTATTTTTTGCATTGTTATTGTTTGAAGTAATGACAATAATCCTATAATAATGCTATCTCTTCTCTGACAGCTTAATTTCATTAATATTTCTAAATATTACAGGAAAAATTTAAATAATATTATTTAATCTTACTTAAAACCTTCATTATTTTTCATGTTCTACCCTAAATATATGCATGGCTATTTAGATAGAGTCGTTTTATTTTGTCTATTCATTATTATTCATTAAGTTGAAATTCAGGAATCACTTTATGATTATGCACAATGTGACACACCAGGTGTTAAAAATATAAAAAATGAAGTGACATGATTTCTTGTCATGAGGAAAATATGATCCAGATAATTTATCACTAGAAAAGACACATTCTATAATAAAGATATTTACAAAGTACAATGTCCAAAATGCAATAATTAAAAAGGTACTTCTATTTGCCAACAGGATTTAGGGAAAAGAATAATTCTATTGTTTTTGTCTAAAGAAAATGCAGGAATAAAAATGGAGCAGAGACAGCCAGGCGGTGGTGGCACACACCTTTAATCCCAGCACTTGGGAGGCAGAGACAGGCGGATTTCTGAGTTCGAGGCTAGCCTAGTCTACAGAGTGAGTTCCAGGACAGCCAGGACTACACAGAGAAACCCTGTTTCGAACCCCCCGCCCCCCCAAAAAAAAAAATGGAGCAGAGACTGAAGGAAGGGCCATCCAGTGACTGGCCCAACTTGGAATCCGTCCCATGGGCAGACATCAAACCCCAACAGTTTTGCTGATGCCATGTTGTGCTTGCAGACAGGAGCCTAGCATGGCTGTCCTCTGGAAGTTTCTGTCAGGACCTAAGACAGATTCAGATACTTACAGCCAACTATTGGACTGAGGTCAGTGGCCATATGGAAGAGTTAGGGCAAGGATTAAAGGAGCTGAAGGTGATTGCAGCCTCATAAGAAGACCAACAGTATCAACTAATCTGGACCACTCAGAGATCCCACAGGCTAAGGAACCAACCAAAGAGCACACATAGGCTTGTCTGTGGTCCCCCAACACATATGTACCAGATGACTATTTTGTCTGGTCTCAGTAGGAGAAGATGTACCTAATCCGATAGAAACTTGATGCCCCAGGGAAGGGAATGCTGGTGGGGGTAAGGTAGGGGTGGGTGGGCATGTCGGGGAGCATCTTTTCAGCTGCAAGGGTAAGGTGAGATGGGATAAAATCTGGAAGAGGGGGGATGGGTATGTGGGGCAACATTTGCAATGTAAATAAATAAAATGAAAGTTGAGTTTAAGGTACCATATAAAACACATATTTTCATTGTCTACGTTGCAGATCCTATCGAAAACTCCCTAATGAAATGGAAAGAAATTACTAATAGACTACTTCGTTATCTTCAGCTCAGTTTGAAGAAAATGTAGAACCTTAAATATACTTTCCCAATTAAAAAATAATTCCTTTGTGATATTACTATGATGTCAATGGGCTCTTTTAGAAGACTTTATCAAAAACATATTAAAGAAAATAATTTAATAGTATAGGAATATCATTGGGCAGTTTTAGATACTAAGTGGTTATGTTCATATGGAAGTGGAAAATGGAGATTTAATAATGCAAAAATCATATACAGCAGAAACTGCCACACAATGGCAAGATAAGTGATAGTTATTTGGGCTAAGGCCACCTTCATGAAGAGTTGCCGGGTACTCTCCACTGTCTCTGATTCCAATTCATATCTAGAGTACTCTTAGCAAATCTGCGTACTCTAACTCATTCAGCAGGAAGGTTCATACTGCTTTCTACCTAGCAAGTATCCTTCACTAAAGCATTTTACAGGTTCTGCTAAAAAATCTCTACTTTATTGGTTTATTTTATCCTTACCTCTAAAGTTTATGCAACCCTATCATTCCTTCTCAGCTTTCTGATTCAGAAAAACAGTACCCAGAGACTATGTCCCCTTTAGGGATTTTAATGTGATATCTAGCAAACTATTTTGTCTCAATTCTTCACTACTTTCACTCATACATAATTAGTGTAGTCCCTGCAATTATTTTAAGTAGAATATGTGGCTGGATGGTAAGCCAGGGTAGGAAAAAATTCAGAAAAAAACCAGTATTTTATCACATTTTAAATTCAATATATATATATATATATATATATATATATATATATATATATATGTTTGTTTGTTTTTTCATGTAACATGACCTTCCTGGCATTTAAATTATCTCCTCTTATGCTAAAAACATACTACATGATAATGATTTGTTTTTCCTGGAAAAAAGTAAAATCACACTTTAAACAACTATTCTAAAACTTTTACAAAAAATGAGTCATAATTATTAGAATATATGTTTCCAATAGAAAACTAAAATTGGAAAATGGTTATTTGATGAAGAAAATCTGTTGCGGCCCAAGCTACCCCATGTTTGGGGGCCAAAATATCAAGGACCGCTCTGTCAGTGTTGGAACCTGCACTGCCAAAAGCCTTGGGGGCTAAATTGTTAGATCCCGCACTGCCCCAGGTTGCTCCATTCGGTGGGTCAGGGTTCAGCAAGAGAGAGAGTAAGGACGGACTCGAGAAATGGAGACCAGACAGAGTGTGATTCAATCCCGTTTATTCTTCAGTCTCTCTTCCTAGTCCAAGTCCCAAGTCTTGAGTTCCTAGTCCCTAGTTCCTAGTCCCTAGTGCCTCCAAGTTCCAAGTTACTTCTTCCAAGTGCTAAGTGCCTAATGTCTAATTCCAAGTTCTTCCTCCAAGTGCCAAGACCCAAGTGCCTACTATCTAATTATAATTTCTTCTGTCTGCCTCTCACCTTTTATATGTCTCATTTCTAAGCCACGCCTTTAAGGTCTTGTCTCTAAATCTGATTTCTAAGTAACCACCATTAAGTCACACACCTTTAAGTCT
The DNA here is from genome assembly GCF_011762505.2 of Arvicanthis niloticus. Classification (NCBI taxonomy): domain Eukaryota; kingdom Metazoa; phylum Chordata; class Mammalia; order Rodentia; family Muridae; genus Arvicanthis; species Arvicanthis niloticus. The sequence goes on along the minus strand of NC_047660.1, from coordinate 114,968,584 downwards.
CACACACCCAAGGGAAGATCCTGGGTCTCTAAAACAAGATGTTATCAGAGTGTGCTCAGCTGTTGTAGTCTATTGTAAACAAGCCTCTTGTCAGGGTATATGGCTCAAGATGGCTGCAAGGATGATAGCCGCCTTCTGTTGGCTCCCCACAAAAATGTAGTTTTAGAATAACATTGGGAAAGAATTATATATCATAATATCCTTAAGGTAAACATATATTATTTCCCTTACTTTAAATGGTTTCCTTTTTTTCCCATATGAAGGTATACAATGTACATATATGTATACATTTATATGTTTGTGTGAAGATGTTTGTATGTGTGTGTGCAGTGTGCAAGGCAGGAAGCAGCCAAAGGTCTGTATCAGTGTCTTCTTCAGCCATTCTTCATCTCATTTTGAGACAGGGTATCTCATGATTCAGCTAGATGGGCTATCCAGCCAGCTTCTTGAATCCTCCTACCTGATTACCCTCATCGCCTCAGTCACATGCTCATAATTTGCTCTGGAATTCTAGATCCATGTTTGCACTCCTGTATCTTAAGTGGATGTTCAGTACCTAAGCTCTGTTCTTATGCTTGTTCATCAAATCTTTTCCTGACTGAACTATCACTCTGGCCTTCTTGCTCTTATATTTTTAATGTTTCCTGAAAAAGTAGGACAATAAAGTCATCTTTAACCATGAGTTGAAGCAGTACCAAATCATTAAAAAGTGTTCACTAATGAACTGTAATGGAGAGTTTCCTTCATGATATGTACTTGTGTTTATCTGTATCATTATCTCTATACCTTAATCTAAGGCATAGTTCAATTTTGTGTCTGGCCATCCATGTGCTAATGCTTTATACAGAATGATGCTAACTAGCATTTGAATGACTGATATAAACAGCTGAAAAACCACAAGGAGACCAAATCATTGCAAGATTCTAAAGCACATATGTTTCTCCTCTAAGAAAAAATTGAAAAGCTATTTTTGATATCCTGATGACTATTATTTTTTTTTAAAAAAGTAGCTTTTAAATTTTAAGTTTACCGAATAATTTAACTACAATTAATATGTCAATCTACTATCATCATTACAATATGTAGTTAAGCATGATAAACACATACTTGTTTCTAAAGCTTTTATGAGACTATATAATTGAGAACAAATACATAGGAGTCATTATTATTTCCTTAATAGAGCAACTATGAACAGGCTCAATGAAAAAAGTAAAATATGATATTATATAAATAGCAAAATGAATCTAATCTCTCATTATTATCTTTCTGCATCTTCTTGGCTCAGTAACTTAGCAACAACCAACTGAATTTTGGATTTTCTTAAAGTGCTGTTACAATTTTTTCTATTCAACAAAATATGTTTTATTCTCATCTGATGATGTCTTGTTTGGAGCATTTAGCTCTTTATTCAACTGTATTTAATTCCACTGTGTGCTGTGTACTTTGAAATGTCTATTGAGAACAGTGCATCCAGTTCTGATTGGCAGGAGGTTTAAGTCTAGTGGTCAATGGTATTTCTAAAGGTAATTCTAAAACCAAAGATAAATTAAATATAATATTAACAGTGAATTCAAAAATACTTACACTGAGGCATAGGTTATTGTCATAATACAACATAGTATTATAGATCTGTTTAATTCACACAAAATCATCATGTTTACATAGTGCTAGATCTTACAAAATGAACCCTTAAATTTTAGATGAGAACTCTCAAGTCAATATGAAATTACAGATATTCAAAGATCCGCATCTAACTTTCAACCTCTAAGAGAAAACAGAATTCATTTTATGATGACCATTTTAGCAGACATACAAAACAAGAAAGCATACTTAAATATGGTCAAGAGAAATGAGTTCTAAATTTAACATCTTAATGATTTTTCACAGTATTTTAAAATGAAGTGTTATGATATAAGATAGCCACATCAAAATCATAATATGCACAATACCCTCCTACTCCTCAGTTTTACCCTCATGAATGATTGAAAACCTAGTATAGACCAAAGAATGTGTGGTGGAATGAGAGTATCCCAGGATCAAATACATACATTGATAGTGCTTTCATAAGCTGTTTGCAACAGATGTTCAAATATTTTCTTAAAAATGATTTGGGAAATACAGAAAAGAACTGACTTTCACCATTGATCTCCTTTTTCTTCCTTACACTTTATCATTTTATGTGTGTATTATTTTCTTAGGTATTGCATTTATTGTTTAAGTGCCCCTTTTAAAATATAAATTCAGTAATAGCATGGTTACTGTTTTATTCCTTAGAACCATTTTTAGGCGCTTCAAATGTTTGCCATTCAGTAAATATCTGTTGAATAATGAGATAGTTATGGCCTTACTTAATATCAATACTATATAGATTGAGAACTGAAAATTAGAGTTTAGTAATTTATCCAGTATTACTCTAACTACAAAAAGCCAATAAAGAATAAAGTTGATTAATTTTATCAAAAAATAAAAATAACACTAATGCTTGTGCTTCACACGCCTTACATCATTCATCAAAAGCCTAACTTAATAATGTATTTTACTTAAGGCAATACTGATCATTTAAGAAATAAATTAAATTTGTTGGCCAAACTATTCTTTTCAGAGAGATGTTTTTTAATGTCTTAAGTAGCATTTGTGTTCATATTGTAAATTCATCAAAGATAGGCCTTAACTCAGTTTGTGGTGCAACCCAACACATAGATCCTACAGAAAATAAAACATAAGCATGTATTATATAAAGTTTCTTGTGGCCAGATTTCCAAGAAATTTGTTCACTATACTATGCTTCTATTTGGGTTATAAAGTAAAATTCAGTTCTTTGAGTTCCACACTATTCTGCTGTATACAAAAATAAAAATTGAAAAAAGGGGAACACTTTGGCCCATATTTAGTATATTCTCTATCTACATTCCTCTTAATAATAATTATTAATTTATTCATTCAAATAATAATTTACCATTCATATAATATTAAAATTTTTTAAGTTTGGATTTTTAATTACTCTAGGGAATAGATTACTATTATTTGCAAGACACAACAAGTTTTTAATTTTTTTTTTCATTTGCTGTGTTTCAAATACGTTCCAAGTGGCATTTAGTGTAATTGGGAATCAGTACCCCAAATAGTTTATGTTTTTTTAAATATTTATTTGACACCAGAAGATAAATGATATTCTGGTTTTTAGTTTTTAGAACTGAAAATATAAATGATGTTTTTTTCCCTCTAGGGCAAAACATCTTTTCACCCAGCCTATATGAATATTTAAATACTTGTAAAGTATTTCTAAGATTAAAATTTAGTTATATAAGTTCTCCCTTCTCACTTTCTCTTTCCTATCATTCCCATCTATGTTTTCTGTACTCTCCTTGATCTCTCTCAAAGTTATATAATGTATGTATATAATGTTCTCCTATTATATTTTTATATATTCCATATTATATGTTACATAAAATCATGTATTACATATTAAAAATATATACATTATAGCCCCATATATATATATATTATATACATTATAGTCCCCTATTATATATATATATATATAAATATATATATATATATATATATATATATATATTTCCTTATATTTCCATAGAGCAGAAAATAACATGTCTTTGCAGCAGAGATATGGGAATTCATATCTTTACTATGTGCCATGTAAAGAAAAATTTTCAAAATTCCATATTGATTATTCTATTCTGGGTAATGGTAGAATTATAGACTGTAAAAGATATAACTTACATAATGTAAATAATACTAATGTGATTGGAATTATAAATCAGTAAATTCCATATTGATTATTCTATGCTGGTTAATGGTAGAATTATAGACTGTAAAAGATATAACTTACATAATGTAAATAATACTAATGTGATTGGAATTATAAATCAGTGACTTTCTAGTAGGGCATGCATGTGCCTATCCTCTTGGACCAGACATCAGTGTAGGCCAGCTTCTTCCTAACATTTCACTCATACTTTGCAATTATGAATTTTGCCACTGGGTTATGACCACATGACTACATGACCATTATCACTGGAAGAAAATAAGAACCTGAGAATCTCAAAAATGGACAGGATGTTATGTTTCATATTAAGAGGATGGATATTTCTTCTACTTCTAAGAAATAGTGTTCCTGTGTACATGGCAGCCTCCATCCTGGCTACACAATCTCCATAGATAAGAATACAATCTGTTTCAATCTGTTTGGGCCCTAACATTCTAGGATCATTATAATCTTTCCCCAAAAGGATGAAACTTACAAGAAGAGTAATCAGGTAAGAAAGATACACCAAATTTTATATATATATATATATATATATATATATATATATATATATATATATCACTCCTAAAAATTGGATTCCATAATATAACTAAGAGCTCTACAAAAAGCCTCTAGTTCACTGTTATCATTAACATTCTGAAAATAAAACAGATGTACCATCGAAAACCTTTCTTTACCTAGAGTCACATCTACTCTTCACTAATCTTATCTGTGTGTTTGCTCCCCACCCCATTATGTCCACCCTCACCTCTGTCTACATGTCAGTCACACTTCATCACCACAAGCTGTTCTGTTATATACTGTTCTCTTGCTGAAAAGCCGTGATAAAATTCCAATTACATATAGTTCCTTCATGTATCTCTTTTATCAATAAAAATAATATATCTATAAGCATATAGGTTTGTATATTGTTTAATTTTTAAAAAATATGATGTAATATGATATCATGCTATTTATAATTGAGGGGCTCCTCACAGGCTTATTTCACTCTGCTCATTCACTGAAGTTACTACAGAGGATCTATATCCCATTATATTATATGTTTATCTATTAAAGACTTGCTACATCACTCTATCATATTTTTATGTGACCTATTGATACATGATTACATTTTCTTGTTAATTTACAGCTGATTTTATTTTCTTGCTAGCTTATTTGTTATCACTATTAGAATATTGATCTTTAGATAGAAATTGTGGAGCCTAGCATTTTCTGAACTTTCTATGTAGCTGAGGATGACCTTCCCCTATCTCCCAAGAACTGGGATTGCAGGGATGCACTGTCATGCTTGTTTTATGTTTGCTGTGGATTGACTTCAGGGATTTTTGATTGCTAGATAAATTTCTACCAGTTGATCTCTTTCCTGGCCCTAGAATGTTCTTTTATAAGGAAAAGGGTATTTCTATCTTATTCATCACAGTATCTCAATATAAATTCTATATAATATATAAACAAACAAATGAATTTTTCGCTCCAAACTAACTCCTTGTATTTCTGCAAAATATCAAATTTCTTCTAGTCTTATTGGTTACATGTTTGTGAATTTTAGGTACCCTCAAACATGTAGGTTTCTATTTTCTTGCTGACATTCTTAGAGAAAGACCTTGAAACACTGTAAATGCAACTTTTATTCACCAAATGTAATTGTCATCTTGGAGGCTTACTACAGAATAAACTCACTGTTCGTAGCTCTATGTAAACTCTGGTTAGGTGGTTCAACAAGGCTATTCTGGCCCAAAGTTTTCTCATTCAGTCAGGTTGTCTGATTCAAATATGTCTCTCTCTCTTGGCTTCTCATTGAAATACTTTGCTTGGCTTCAAACTAATTCTGGTAATCTGTTCCAATTTCTGGCTCATCTGTATCACTTTACTTGAACTAAATTTTAATACTTCAGTAATTAATATTATAATAAAATCCAATTTAGTTTTCATTAAGCCTTAAAGGTTTCAAATGTTGGGAATTAAATGACAGATAGGAGTCACTATGATGCAGTGACAATAAGCAGGACCTGCCAGGTAGGCAGCAATATCCCTTGTTTCTACTTCAAATAAGTTCAGAAGGAACAAATATATTTTACTCTTCTCTGGGTTTTCTTTATTAGTTGGGAAATGCTAGGTGTTCTTCATGGCCTTGTTAAAATATTTAGTTCTGGGGATGTAGTCCAGGTCTAGTGAGACTATCTGGCATACACAATGCCATTGGCTAGGTCTCTAGCAACAGGAAAGAAACAAAAATCTTGTTACTTTATTTCATTACTGTTTCCAAAACCGCAAATCAGCCTTTATCCAAGAGTAGTCACATATCCCAGGAAAGTTTTTTTTTTTTTTTCTCATTCACTCACTAATAGGACTATTATATAAAAAGGCTGAGAGAAAGCATTGGAATGCCATACATCTCTGTATAAGCACTGAAAAAAAAACCTAAGACTTATTTACTTTAAATGATACCGAGCTTAGCAAAGGGAAAAAATTCCCCTTGTGTTTCTCTGTAATAGGAAACTCGTCTCACCACATTGCAGTCACAGGACAAATGTGGTGTCAGGCCAAGGTGACACATTCATTTTTGTTCTTCCCAAGAACATCTCCAGTTGTCTGTACTTGAAAATGACTAAAAGTAAATAACTATTTGAATACAAATGCATTGCTATACAGCTTTTATAACTCCCATGTCATAGCATTCAAATTACTTTCCAGTAAATATTAGCCACTATGTCTCATCTACTGATAGCATCTTCACAGACTTACATAAAAGTCACAGATCTGAAAGGAGTGTTGATTATTGTAAGTAATGTGTGCCCCAGAGTAGTCTATCATTATTGAGGATTTTTATACATTACAAATTAATACAAATGTTTGGAGCAAAGCTCCAGTCTCCCAAAACACATTATTAAAACCGTAAATGTTATTCCTTTCCTTTTTAAGAACTGTCACAAATAAAATATAACTCTTTCTCTGTGCTCCTCTTTCTGGCAATGATAATCGGATATATCTCATAAACTCTTTTATATATAATGAATTGCAGATAGAAGCTATCTTTATCAAACACTGAAAAAATAAACCTCTTTCTTAAAACAGTGATAATTCAAAGATAGAAAGTAGGTATCCTCATGTACCTTGATAGATTAGATTCCAGTGATGGTAATTCCAATCTGAATTACCTACTGGGAAGTAGGGCCAGAATGAATCTCTACTGTTAATAACTGGGCCACACACTTCAAAATGGTACTGGACAAAAAAAGGAAATAATGTGAAGCTTTCATAGAAAGAACAAGGTGGAAAAGAACTGAATAAACAACCAAAGCCATTGATATTAAAATAGATGCATGCTCTAGAGTAACTCAAGAATAATGACCCCTCACTGATAAAATCCTGGGTTCACTGTTCAAGTTGGCATTCAAAGAATCTTCATACATTTTTCATGCTAATATTTAGAGAAATAAAAAGAATAAGACTTGAGATTTGCTGGTGTATTACCTAAAAAAGAACAGGTAAGTGGCATTTTCTTTATCTCTCATGATGTCAGCCTATCAGTTGGATGGACAGTACCAGTACACAAACATCAAGTGACTTTCAAAAGGGAGTGCACATTTCTTGAATAGAAATAAGGCTGTTCCATTAAACAGTGGCACAACACTATCGCAGTTTCTAGGTTCTCCAATTTTGTTCTCTTCCTTTGTCAATGTCCAGCCAGACAGAGGCTTCTTTATTATTGTCCCTTCCTACTAGAGAGGAGATTGTTTTCACTGGATTGACTCAGCAGAACAAATTAAACAACTCTTAGGCTAGATCATCAAACAGTCTTGTGTTCTAAACAAGGCATGGTAAGAAAATTTTGCGTAGAGTCAGATGTTATGTGTCACACCAATTGGACCACTTCTCTGCATCCAAAAAGAAAAGGTAAAGAGTACAAGTTGGCAACCAAATAAATGTGGTCACACTCTGTCCTGTGAAGACATTTTGTCAAGTAATTTTGTGATTGGCATAACTACTGGAACAAAAGAGACATTGTTAGCTAATGTGGTTCATTCTTCTACTATAAACTATTCTAAGTGGTTAATGGATTGAACTACACTATGTTAAATAAAAATAGATCTTCATGTGTGAATTGAAACAGGTCACCTGATCCGGAGTAGTATATAGCACTCCTATATACAAACTCAGAAAATGTAATATGAAACAACTAGAATGTTCCCTCACAAGCCCTTTTGAACCTTCAATTTTATATCCATGAAATTATCAGTGTCTTATCCTGTAGCAGTCTGTTAGCTCATCAGTTTGCCCTAAGATGCCTTTGACGGGCAATATACTCCTATATTTATATATGTCAGAGGGATGTCATAACATAATTATTATATAACACAATAAATAGACAAGTGAAGGACTAAGTACAAACACAATTACTTCAAGCTTATTCTATACAGCAGTGAGAGTCAGGGCAAGGATATTATAGTCCTGTGGAAAGGTGGATGACAAAGGTTCTATGCATGTTCAGCTTGCAGAGCCATTACAGGTCTCACAGTGATGAACAACAGCTAATTGTGTGGAAAGAAGCAATCATATGCACAGCCTTCAAAGCCATAGCCATAACTATTCGGACTTTACCCACAAAAAGATTACTGAAACAAAGGAAACTGAGTATAAAATGGTGGAAACATTTGAGCTTATTACAAAAAGAGGAAACCTTTATTATTTAGACCACAGTAAATGGTATACTATGTTGGAGAGGTAAAACTAACAGGCCAAACAAAACAGGCAAAACTAACATACTGACATAAATACTGACATATGTCAGTCTGTTCATAAACATAATACAGATTCTGCAAAATCAATCTCAGAATGTACAATATTTATTTTTTAGATTACCTAAATCCCAGCCAAATTGTACCCTAGGTTTAAAAATTCAAAAGCAAATTCAGATTTGAAGCAGAAGCAATAGCTGTTGCCTCCTTGAAAGAGTGTTTGTAGAAGTCATGAAAGATTTGAATCTATCTAAAGGATCTGAAGTTACCCCAGGTGTTTGTGGTATCCAGCCTCAAATTTAAAGTCTTAACATCATATACATTCTGGACATGTTAATATGAAAGATGAAAAAAATTGTGAGGTTCCAAACTTCAACAAAGAACTATATTGACTTCTGTGAAAAGAAGAATTAGCCCCCCCTAAAGACAAGGCCCATTATAGGCTGTGCAATTCAGAGTGGTCAGCCTTGAAACCATATACTAAGATACAGCAAAATCAATTAATTACATATAGGCTACATGCTGTGTATTTTATATTTATGCTTATGATTTTGACTATACACCAAAGTAATTAACATGTATAATTGGTTCATAATCTCTGTGGTGTTTAGATAAGAAATTTCCACATAGGGTCACATATTTAAATAGTTTTCCCTGGATGGTGGAAGTGTTTTGGGAAGTTCTGCAGATTTTTCGGGGGTAGAGCTTTGTTGGAGGGAACAGGCAGGGATTTGAGATTTTCTAGTCTCCCCTGAATCCAGTCTGTCCTCTATTTTCTGAATGTAGTTGGAAATATACTATCTCAGATTCCTGCTCCAGCTGCCTGCCATGAACTTCCCACCATTGTGAACTCTCACTTTTTATTAATGGATGCAACTATGAAATTATACTGTGCTATGTCACAAACTATTTTGTAAATGCATATAAGAGTGTGTGTAGACAGTGTCTATGTACAGAGAGAAGCTTACTTACAATGGTGGCTTTTGGTTGGTGTCTGGAAGTTACATCTCTATTACATTCCTGTAGGGCAGTGGGCTGTGAGAAGCAGCTGGGTGTTTGGTTGAGCATGAATTTCGAACCCTGGAACCTTACTGGATGGCAGGAGTTCAGCTCTGCTCCCAGGCCCTGGTTCTTTTCACTTAGCTTCAGTCCTTCAACAACCCCTCCCACAGAGAGGTTTATGGCCATCAGTCTAGAGGAAAGGTCCTTCAGGCTCTCCCACATGCAGATGAGGCATCTCCAAGCTATCAGATCAAGCCAATAGACATTATCTGCTGGCAGACCCTAACCCACCCCAAAACTGTATATAAGGGCTCTATTTAGGGGAAGTAAAGCAGGCGTGCTCAAGGATCATCCTGGTGTCTGAGAGTTTTTGACACAAGAGCTGTAACACTTGGGGAGAGCTCTGCTCTCCCGGAACCTGCCTGGGACACCGAGCTGCCTCCTTGCCAGCTAGCCAGCTCCTTATAGGCCCAGCCCGGTCCTGTACCTACTCAGCTCCGAGAGACAGGTGCAGCACCTGGGAGAGACCGGTCAGCAGTCAGCGACAACTGCGAGCAAGCAGAGGTAGCAGCAGGGTCAGGCAATCTCCCCTCCTGCTTGCACTCTGTGTCCTTTGGCCTCGACCTCCTGCATCAGGCCGGGCCAGAGACCTACAGACAGTGGAGACGCAGGCCAAGGGCAGCGCAGAGACAGTAGTGAGCCCTCCCTGCTCTCACCCTGTCCCCAGTCAGGAGATCGTCCTGGGACACCCTCCAGAACAAGGGACCCACACATTCCTAAATATCTTCAACTGGTCATCCCAGCATAATGGAAAGGAAGGAAAAGATAATGTACATAACCTCAAAAGTGGAATATAGTTTTACATAATATAAGAAGACCCGAACCAACCCATTTTACTCTAAAGGTGCCTGCTTAGAATATCACCTAATGCAATGCATTAGGGGAATATAATTTAATAATCAGACCTTATGATTAAAAATTTATAGCAAAACATATAACATAATTCTTAAGCTTTAGCATTCTTATCCTAATTTAAACATGTTTCGTATTAAAGCTGTTTGGATCACATGTAGGTCGAGTAAAACTTGGAGTTTTCACTGATGACCACAAAGTGCTTACAAAATTCAGAAAAAGCAAAAAGTTTAAAATCACATATGTAATTAAACTGGTTTCCACTCAGGCAAATAAATTAATGGAGAATTTTTTGTCCATACATAAAGTCTTAGAAAGACTCATTGTAAAGTTTTAGAAAAACTTGCTATGTCAACGAGAGTACCAGAAGACTAATATACTATATGGAGGATATAAATAGATAAAAGGAAGTTTATGGACAATGATAGATGTTTACGATATGGATGCCTATGTCACAGATTCACCTCAAGAAATATCGTGACCAAAGGCTTATGTAATAAAATATTTAAAATGATAGAACTCAATCCAAACTGCTTTGATCTACAGGTCTTCATGATCTGTATAAACATAAGCTGAGTTCTCCAATCCTGGGTTTCCTGTTTTATAAAATTAAAGCAGTAATGTTTTTGACACACATACCATCTCACAGATATCTCTGTCATTTCACTTGGCATTGATGCTATCTCCTATGATATGAGCCTAGGGTTTACAGGAAAGGGCAATGGAGACAAGAGAGGTTGAAAACTTAAATCATAGAGCTGTACCAGGTATAGTTTACATGCTTAAAATAATTTTAAAAAACAAATGGGAACTATGTCCATATATTTATCTGTAAACGCATAGGATGAAGGTCTGACTGTTAATGTGGTCATTCAGTTTCATAGGAGAGTGTAAGAACTGAAGTGCCACTGTTCAGATGGTAAATGCATGGTTCTGTTTTATATACAATTTATGGATGTACAGAGAATTGAAAAGAGGCATTGCATCACACACACACACACACACACACACACACACACACACACACACATACACACACATCAGATTAAGTCAATTTAATCGTGCCTAATGGTGCTTCTGTATATATCTGTGTAGGGATGACCACTTGTGTTTGCATAGACTATTATGGGGACTTTCCCCTGAAAATACTGGTCATTCATTAGTTATTTATAGCTCTCTATCCAGAGGCAGGTCTTGTTAAAATTCTTCTGTCCATGATGACATATTGATTGGTATTGTCAGTGGGTGATTCTTGGATAGGCAACTATGTTGTTGAGATTTCATAAATGCAACTTCCATGTGTTGTCTAGAAGGCATATCACAGGGGGCATCCTGGTCTTTGTGTTCTTACAATGTTTCTGCTCTCTCTGCTGTGATGTTTCATGGGTCCTAGGTTGTTTTAATTGCAGTTAGTCACCCTGCAATTAATCATTTATTACCTGAACTTTGACAACTATTTACTTTCAATTATCAGTATTGGCTGCCACCTCACAATAGCTTCTGCCTTGGAACAGTCTTTCACCACAAAGAGCTAACTCTAAAAGTGTTGAATATTCTATAGCAGTTTCATTAACCTGTATATACATATTGATATATATTTTAATGAATTTTTACATCTGAGAAGATAGAAGTCTCTCTCAGAGCCAAAGACCACATAAGAAGAATCTCATTACCTAATATGAGAAGCCCTCTTACACATTGTTGACCAGGGCTTTCAAAAAGACTCCCAGAACATTCAGCCTGTTTTTATTGGCCTGATCACCTGCCAGAGATGGTAGGTGAGTTTGTTGTTTAATACTCTCTGCCCTTCAGAAACAGGCTCCAAAGGCCCCAGAGTAGGAACTGATCTTACTGATCCTTCTCTGAGTACTACCTTTTATGGTAGCAGATTAAACAATGTAAGTTTCCAAAGGACAGGGGATGTGCAACCAACAGTCCTACCAAACTATGATGTTCATGAACTACATCAACAACTAGCATGTTATCACAATCCTCCAGATGCAGTAGTGACATACTCATTGAACTTAAGGTCCTCTCAACAAGAGGGATAGCATGTCTGGTACTAGAAACCTACCTACCTAACTAATGCTAGTAAAATTATTTTATTGGAGGAGATTCTCTAAGTACTGATTTATTAAACTAGCAGGTACATCTACAATACATAAAATAGTTCCTATAAAAACTGCTGTCTTAATATTAAAATATATGTTTAATGACTGTTGTATTATTTAATTGAAATGGCATGCTTTGCTCTGAGGTTCCCAAAGGACAACATTATTTGTCAGTCAGACAACAAAATTTCATATAAATCAAATTCTTCAATAAAAATGGGAAATAATCTTGAGACAACCAGAGGGGAGAGATTGAGAAGATTTTTCAAAATTCACAAAATAATGCACAGACAGTTCTGTGCAAACTTGAGAAATCACAGTCTGGCATCAACTAGATTACTGCAGGTAATTGTACATTACAGGTTTCAAGTGTGCTGCAAGTCACAGCTTCAAGAAGGGCTGGTTACATTCCCTGGTCTACTGACACAAATCTGAAGCAGTGATCCTGTTTCCAACAGTTGAGACTGAGGACAAGATCCACTGTAGTTGGTTTTCAGTCAATTTTTAAAATTAGCATACAAATGGACAGATTTTATTGTGGTATATTCAAGCATGTCTGTCATGTAGTGTAAAATATTTTTTAATCAATGGTTTGTCTTCCTCCTTATTCTATTCACCCCCCCCAAAAAAAGCCAACAAACCAATTTTTTCTTGCTGTTTTACAGAAATATTTAAAAGATTACTGAAAAATGTATCACTATACACTTAGTATCAAAGCACGTGTGAAGAAAGGTCACTATTATTGCATTGATCTTACTGATTTATCTAACTTTACTATTAGAAAATATGCTTGTGAAGAGCAAATGGTCTGAGAAACATGCAGTGAACCTATGGATGAGATTAAGCTGCAGTGGAGTTCAGTTATTGTTTTAAGAAGCAGTATAGACTAGATCACCTTCACACACGTTGGCTAGAAATGAAATAAGTGCACTATGATTTTTTTTTTTTTTACCTAAAACGAAGCTATTTTCTAAGCATTTTACTGTGAAATTTGCTTAGCAAAGGTAAATGAAAGCAAAAATGATTTACCAACTGAATAAGTCAAAATACTGTATTATGTGTGTATTTTCAGTGATTAGTCTACATAGGACCACCTCTCTGCTTGGAGTTAAGGATGACTTTTTATATAATATGTTCCCATAAATTAAGAAACAAAATATGAAAAGAAACAAAATAGAAAACCCAGTCAGGATTCTCCACTCTCGTCTATATTTTTTGAGCCTTGAGCTTTTGTTAACTTAAAAGATAGCTTGCAGTGGTGAACTGAAATTTACGGTATAATAGAAACAAAACTTGACATTTCAGGGATATAGAGGACTTACAGTGAGAGCTGTGTTGCATGTATTAAGGTGAAATGTATTCAAACTGTATTCTGTCTGGTTCCCCAAACAATTCTTATCTCAAAATTTTCAGGTGTATGTTGGGAGCCGACTTTTAGCAGAAAGCAGCTATCAGCTTTGCAGCCATCTTGATCCATATACCCTGACATGAGACTTGGATTACAATAGCCTACAACAGCTGGGCACACTCTGATAATCTTGGTTTAGACACCTTGGATGTGTGAGATTAAAGGTGTGTGAGATTAAAGGTATGTAACTTAAGAGTGTGACTTAGAAGTGTAGAGATCAGATTTAGAGACAAGACCTAAGGGCATGATTTAAAGGTGTGACCAAAAGGCATGGCTTAGAAGTGAGACATATAAAGGCAAGAGGCAGACAGAAGAGAGAGGAGAGAATCAGACACTTTAGAGAGTACAATTTAGACAGAATAATTTGGAGTAACAGAGATTCAGACACGAGGAGTAGGAATAGACATAAGACACTTCAGGGAGTACAACTAGGAACTAGGAACTAGGAACTCAAGACTTGGGACTTGGACTAAGAAGAGAGACTGAAGAATAAACGGGATTGAAACACACTCTGTCTGGTCTCCATTCTTCGAGTCCATCCTCACTCTTTCTCTTGCTGAACCCTGACCTACAGACCAGAGTGGCAGCTTGGGCCAGAATACAGTGGCCGCCAAGCATGGAGTGGAGTGGGCCGAAACATTTTTGTCCGCCCAAAGTGGGCCAGCCTAGGCCCCAACATTTTTGGCGCCCGAACAGGGACTCGAGCTTGGGTCACGACATTTTTTGATGCCCAACGTGGGGGCATCGAGAACGAGAGATCCAGTGAGGGACATTACTGGAAGAAGGATCTGTTGATTGTTGCAGGAATCTGCCACATCGAGAAAGGTAAGGAAATGGAACAAAAAATTAGTCAACCTGAATCCAACTCTCTGTTTTGGTTTGCTTCGAGAAAGGTAATGAAAATGGGACAAGAAATTAGTCAGCCTGAATTCAACTCTCTGTTTTGGTTTTGTTTGCTGCTCACATGTGTTAATTTTCTGCTTTTGTTCTTGAATGCTGTCTTTTTCGTTCAAAATAAAAGGAAGTGTAAGTTAGAATCTAAAATACAACCAAAGGTTGATGACGTTTTGTCAGAGCCAGATTGTGCTGACTTAGAGGAAGAGGCAGCTGAACATTATAACCCTGAATGGCCCTCTTCCAGAAGACCCCCTCCCTATGCATCTTCACCTCCAAATGCTACCACAATGGAGATGGTGGTTATAGATCCCATAAGGGAGTTACAGAAAAAAAATATCTGTTCTTAAAAAACAAATCGAGTTAGAAAAAGAGTATCAGGACTTAAGTAACCAGTTACAGAAATTAAGGACAAGGAAGAGTTCTTGAGAGGCCAACTGCGAAAATCCTCCGACTCTTTGTGTTCCTCAACCAGGAGTCCAAAGGCAGTCCCTATCCTCTAGCCTTAGTTCAGCTACAGATCAGCCAGAGGAGGGAAATGCTGATGCTTTTCCTGTATCAGAGACCAGAGATGATCAAGGGGTTGCTTGGAGACATCACACAGGGTTTAATTTTCAAATTATTAAAGAATTAAAAAATGCCACATCTTAATACAGTGCCACTGCTCCCTTTACTCTTGCAATTTTAGAGTTTGTTGCAGAGGAGTGGCTGACTCCTCGTGATTGGAATACGTTAGTGAGAGCAGTTCTTAGTGGTGGAGACTATCTTATTTGGAAATCAGAGTATCATGAGAATTGTAAAGAGACAACTAGGAGAAACATGCAGGCAGGCAATGGTTGGTCCTTTGATGCCGTAGTAGGAGAAGGGCAATTTGCTTCTAGTGATAACCAGATGCAATATGACCCAGGTTTATATGCTCAAATTCAAAATGCAGCCATGAAGGCTTGGAATAAACTTCCAGTAAAGGGAGACCCTGGTGCATCTTTAACAACAGTCAGGCAAGGGCCTGATGAGTGATTTTCTGACTTTGTTCATCGATTAATGACAACAGAAGGGAGGATTTTTGGTAATGCAGAGGCAGGTGTAGATTATGTAAAACAACTTGCATGTGAAAATGCTAATCCGGCTTGCCAAGTGGCCATTAGACCTTATAGGAAAAAGACAGACCTTACGGGGTATATCAGACTCTGTTCTGACATAGGTCCCTCTTACCAACAGAGCTTAGCTATGGCAGCTGCCATGCAAGGACAATCAGTAAGAGATTTTTTTTTTTTTTTTTTTTTTTGGCAACTAAAGACAGAAAGGCATGTTTTAAATATGGTAAGCCTGGACACTTTGCAAGAGATTGCAAGGTAGAAAATGAGTTAAGCCAGAGACAGCCCAGAAAACAGCCTGGGCTCTGCCCACGTTGCAAACGTGGAAGGCATTGGGCTAGTGATTGTAGGTCTAAACAAGATGCACAAGGTAACACCCTTTCCCATAATCAGGGAAACAGGAACAGGGGCCAGCTCCAGGCCCGGAACCGACACAAGCCAAAACAGGCTTATGGAGCAGTCAGTGTCCTACCAGCAAACACCAATCCCTTTCTGAACTCAGTCGAGCAACACCAGGAAGTGCAGGACTGGACCTCAGTTCTGCCACCCACACAGTATTAACCACAGAAATGAGACCTCAGGCCTTACCCACTGAAGTGACTTTATCAGATCAGCAATCTAATTTAGATCAGGCCATAACGGCTCATGAGTTATATCACCTTAATTCTAAAACTTTAAAAGATATGTTTAAAATTACCAGAGAACAAGCTAGACAAATTGTCAAATAATGTCAATCATGTGTTAAACTTTTACCAGTTCCTCATTTGGGTGTAAATCCAAAGGGATTGGTACCAAACAGTATCTGGCAAATGGATGTTACTCATTATAATGAATTCGGCAAGCAAAAACATATACATGTATGTGTAGATACATACAGTGATTTCATTTATGCAACATTACAAACTGGAGAAGCAAGGAAGCATGTGATCACTCATATGCTTGCTACAATCGCTGTATTGGGTGTACCTAAACAGATAAAAACTGACAATGGCCCAGGTTATATAAGCTCCATTTTCGACCAATTTTGTGAAAAATTGGGAATACTACATAAAACGGGTATTCCATATAATCCACAGGGCCAAGGTATGGTAGAAAGGGCACACCAAACCATTAAATGTCGATTTGAAAAAATTAAAAAGGGGGAATGGTACCCTACCAAGGGATCCCCCAGAAATATCCTTCATCATGCACTCTTCATTTTAAGTTTTTTAAATTTGGATTCTGAAGGAAAATCTGCTGCAGATAGATTCTGGCATCCTGATACCAAAAAGAATTTTGCAACAGTCCTCTGGAAAGACCCATTAACTGGAACCTGGAATGGACCAGATCCAGTGCTTATCTGGGGAAGAGGTTCTGTTTGCATATATTCCCAAACTGCAGGTGCTGCACATTGGCTGCCAGAGAGACTGATTAAACAAATAGACAACAATAACAAATCCAGGGAGGAGAAACCCCCTGAGAAGCAGATTTTTTCTTCACAGGAAACATGAAGATGCTTCACAGTTGCCTTCAAACTGGAACAGATCAACAAGTAAACCTGACTTGGGAAGTTATCAGTGCTAAAGGAAACATCACCACCTGAATCTCCAGGGTGTCTCTATTGGACTCTTGATTCCCCGACTTATGATTTAGTGGGGAACTAGATTGTTTTAGATTTAGTGGGAATTTAGATTGTTTAGACACAGGAGAAAACCCATTACCACAGTTACTATAGTTGTTTTTTGGGTTTGAGATTGACTATAGTAGGAACAGGGATTTCCTTACTTGTTTTCTTTAGATCAAATCTATGATCAGTTTTGTATTTCTATAGATTTAGATTCTGATATAAGACATTTATAAACAGAATAGAAGAAGCTTACACTTTTTACTCCTCTGATAGAGGGAGTTATGTGTTCCCCTTAAAAAAGAGTGTTGCTGTCATACTAACTATTCAGGTGTTGTTAAGTCTCTTGTCTGTTGAGTCCATGCAGTTCAACAAACTGATGGCTTTTGTATAACAACAGATAGATGCTGTTCAAATGAAATGGGACACATTGTTACAGCGAGTGTCTGATGAGAGCTAGGAAAGCCTCATCCTCATCCCCACTGGGTGTGTTTGCTTTCTCGATGTTGCATGTAGCTGTAGGTTATTATGGATGGTTAAATTTAGTGAGTTTGCAGATTATTCTCCATTTTAAACTACAGCAATATTCACCAGAAGTGCAAATTGTTTATATTAAAGAAAATTCAAGTAAACCAAGCATCAGGCTAAAGAGCAAGGAAAGAGCTGAGCTGCCTTTTCATGAACATTAGACAGCAGAGTACCAGGGGATGTAATCTATTCTGACACAAAGTTGACAGAAATGAGGACAGTATCAAAAATATGATACAACATGGATTTATTTGTTACTGTCATTAATTGCCAACCTTGAAAAGCAAGGTTTTTATTTGATATACTATCTAATCATAGATAAACATTATGTAATACATAAATAAATACACTATTTTTTCTTTTATATTGGATATTTTATTTATTTACACTATAGATGTCACCCCCTTTCCCCATTTCCCCTCCCTAGAACCTCCTATCCCATCCCCCTCCTCCTTTATGCTTTTGTACTATTTTGATAACATGCATGTATTAACATCAGTTCTAGATTGAGTGTCTTGCAATATGATAGATGAAAGTAGTCGAGGAACAAGCAATACAATAAACACAAATAGTCAAAAAAAAAAAAAAAAAAGCAAGGCATTAAACCCAATTATGTGAACACTCCTGTGATCACTGTTTCTAAGGGCTTATCAGGATGACCAATGTATCTGAGCCTACTTTCCTGTCCTAGTCCAAGGTCATTTTCATGTCTGAAGCCTACTTCCTTGTTCTAGCCTAAAATTTAGATTCTTGTCTGAAATTACTTTTTTGTTCAGGCTAATATTTAGGTTCCTGCCTGAGATTATTTCTTTGTTCTAGCCTAAGATTTAGATTCCTACCTGAAATTACTTCTTCGTTTTGGCCTAATGTCAGATTCCTGCCTGAAGCCTACTTCCTTGTCCTTGGCCAATTTCATATTCCTGCTAAAACAAGGATTGCAACTTAAAATTTGGAGATTGGACGAACACATAGGAAGACCAGCAGTTTCAACCAACCTGGACTCCTGAGATTTCTCAGACACTGAGCCACCAACCAGCTAGCATATACAAGCTGGTCCGAGTTCCCCAACACATATACAGCAAAGGACTGTCTCGTCTGCCTCAGTGGGAAAAAATGTGACAAACCCTTTAGAGACATGAGGCACCAGGGAGTAGTGAGGCCTGGTAGGGGAGCTCAGGGGTAGGAGTGGGGGGAGGAGACATCCTCTTGGAGACAGGGGGAGGAGGAATAATATGAGGAACTGTGGGAATGCATAACAACAGATTGACAATGACTGGACTGTAATAAAATAAAAGTAATAAGAAGAAATAGGAGATCACTGAACAGAAATCTGAGAAAGTGCTTTGAGTTAAAGGAAAAATTTCAATTATGAAAAGTTCCAAAACTAATTACCCATGCATTTCCGAAACTCATACCTTGAACCAATAACTGCTTAGATAGGTATATGCCATTATAACAAAATGTGTATTACATTGTATTCCATGCAATAGAGTATTTTTTTTATTTTCTGAGAACTCCAAACAAATAGATAAAATATGATCATATCCATCCCTTCCATCCATCTTCCCCAAATCCTTTCAAATCTTACCATTCTCTCTCCTGACATTCTATAGCTACTATTAATTACCAATGCCCCCTCTTTAGGAATGGGAGTGGGGGCTCCAGAGCTTCTTCCACATTTGTACTAGAATTGTGGCTGGATTAATGTTACACTAATATGAACAGTATGTGTAATTAAAGTATTCATTTGTTTTGTGAAGAAAAACAGGGAACATTCTGCTAAAAACAATATCAAGAATCTTAAAATTTTTAAGTTAAAAAACTAAAGTTGATTCCCTTTAGACAACTGACCCAGTCTAGCTCATATTATGCTTTTAATATTTTCAACTGTTATAATCCAAATTAACTTCAACAATTATAATACCAAAACACCTAAGTGGTTGTTCTATTGAAGCTTTAAAATATTTTATCTGGGAAGATTACTAATTAGCTGTGATAGGATGATCTGAAGACACCAAAACACATTTCAGAAACATGGAGTCATTGCATTAAGACTGCATCCTTCAAAATGCTTGCTTGCTTGCTTTCTTTCTTTCTTTCTTTCTTTCTTTCTTTCTTTCTTTCTTTCCTTTCTTTCTTTCCTTCTTTCTCTTTTTGTGCCTGTTTGTATTCCTTTATGTTATCGTTCTGAGGGTAGAGCTAGAGCTTACAGGATAAGTTCTCTATGACTGAGTACAAGTTCAATACTTGAAATATTAAAAAATAAACTGCAAAAATAAAAGGTTATTTTAAAGCAATGCATAGCATGATCTCAAAAAGTTAGACATTTTGAAAATATTGTATGTATTCGGTAATAGTATTTCACATATCATTTTCTTTCATTTAATTTATAAAATAAATTATAGAATTATGCTTAACATTCAGTTATTTGAGACCTTCACAAATTCTTTTTTTTTTGATGAAATATGGTGTCCTTGTAATTCTCAAATATCAATTCTTCCCATAATTTTTAAATCAGACTATGTTGCTCTGTGCTGCTTTATTAAAATTAAAATTTCTCATCACCTACCATGTAGTTCTTCTAAACAAATATTAAACAGTTGGACATGGGGTGGAAACAATACTCAGTAAGCAAGAGCAAATACAGTTCTAGAGGAATGAAACTCAGTTCCAGCACTGATGTCACCCAGCAGACAGCCTCCTGTAACTCCCTCCTCGGGATCCAACAGCTTCTGCTATGCTCAGCCACTTCGCTCACATGCACAAAAATATACAGGCTCTCACACACATATACATAGATTTTAAAATAAAATATTTAATAGGAAAGTTTGCCACAGCTAATTTGAAGCTTAAAATTATATATGGATTTTCCCCATTTTCTTTTACTTTTTTATAATGGTTAATTTTAAGTCACCATATAAAGCAATAGGTTTCATTATATGCACGAACATATTTTTGCCTGACAATTTGAACTGTGATGACTTAAATATATTTCAAAATTACGTTTATCAAAACAAGATGCACACTATTTCTAATGATACTAAAACTCTTAACGATATCTCTGTTACTTAAGCTGAAATAATGGAAAACAGAACTTTAGTAATTTCTGAATGAGTTCCACTGATAGACTGTTTCTCAAAGTCATTTAAACTATGTTCTCTCTTCCTGTCCTCCTGCTCCCTTTCCCTGCCCCTCCCCCTCCCCCCTCTCTCTGTGCATGCCTGCATGTGTGTGCAATAACTGCATAACTGCAGAGGTCAGAAGAAGGCATCAGAGACCATGGAGCTGGAGTTGCAGACAGTTTTGATATGCCAAATACGGATGCTGGAAACTGAACTCCAGTTCTCTACAAGAATAGCAAACCATCCTAACCATTAAGCGATCTCTCCAGGTCCTAAAGGAAGTGTTTTGCATATATGAAATATTACTTATTTTTGGAAAGACAAGAGTGCATGTGTTTGTGTGTATTGTACATGTGCATGTACATGTATGTTTATATCTATTATATTTGTTTCGTTCCTCCTTTTCTCTCTTTGCATTTGAAACTAGGTTTCATCTAGAGCAGTCTAGCCTCAAATTAGCAATGTAGCGTGGCTGAAAATCCTGAGGCACCTCCTTCATATTTGCCAGTGATAGAATTGCAAGCCTGAGTCTCTATGTCTAGTTGGACAATATGAATTCTATATTTTTGACACATTTGATACATCAGTGAGTAAACATGATTGCTAGTATTTTCTTATAATTTATTTTAGGATGTAATAAAGCATATGAACAAAAATTCTTTTATAATGTAATGGTTTTAAAATGTTTTATAACTGTCTTTTTCTGACATAAACATGTAAATACAAAAGGTAGCAAGTACTTGAGATATATGTCTTAAGTAATACTTCATAAAATGCTCCTTTCAAGGTAGCTTGCCTGTATCAAATTACAAGTAATTACAATGAATAGGGCTACACACTCTTTTAAATACCTGTATTGTAAAAATAAGTACAATGTTTTCTCGCTGTTTTTCTAAGTCCCATTTTCAATTCAGATTTTAAGCTAAAACTTGCCCAATTATTTTATTTGTTTTTGTTTCTTAAAGTAGTTATGCTTGTATGTATATTTATACATTTAAGTCAACTTTCTATTTTAATCATATAAATCTAAAAGATTCTTAATCTACAAGAGAAATAAATATGGATTTTTTTTAAAATACAGGACTCATAACAATTGCAGTTTTAATGACAAAAACAGTACTTCTTGGCTAGTGGTTGGCATTGATCAAAAATTTGTCCTCTGAATAAGGATCATTCTCAAGAAAATTGTCTAACAGTTGTATGGTATTAGAAAACTTGTATGCTTGATGCCCTAACAAAGTAAGAGCCTTCAGTGGAATAATTCATAATTGTTATACATATTATATAGTTGAAGGTACAAAACAAGTTTCATTAAGTGTGCACCCTTAAAACCTACTCAGTTCACTATGAATGTTTATTGTACATGTGTCTAGGGATAACCACTTGGGATAGGTACTCTGTAGAGGATTTTTCTCAGGGACAACTCCAATATAGGATTTTCACTTATCAACATTTTACTATTTCTTCTTCACATCTGAGCAATTAGTGATTACAATACATTTATATAAACTATTGACTTCAGCCATCATACAAAATATTATAGTTTTAATAAAACTAATAAAAAATATTCAAGTAGACTAAAGGTTTCATTTTTGTACAGAATAAAGATATTAACCTATAATATGTATCCAAGAGACTCTTAATTCAGAGGTAGGAAAACTTGTTCATCCTGACGTATCACATCATTGATGAACTATAGTTATGATGAAAAAAGAGAATGATATATGGGTGAGTCAAGCTCTGCTGCAAATTTATCCAAGAGTCTTTGGGGTCTAACACAATAGTTGTTGAGTACTATTTGCTAACTGTTTAAAACATGATTCCTGTGTTTTTTAAGCAGAGAAAGAGATAATAGCAAACAGTTAATAGGCCCTGATGTTAGTAGGCACATTAGTGAGATCTTATGAAGGGCAAGTAACAATTAGCATGATATAATGATTGGTGCAGGTGCACTTATTTATTTACTAATTCATTCATCCATTTTTTGGGTTTTATAATATTATAAAATTCCTTAAATGTCTTCTTGCCATAATAGTATCAGAGAAGAGACCCTACAAATCTCTTGCCTCAATTATTAGAGTGCATAGAATAAAGAAGAAAATAATTCTGTAATCCATTTATCAAAACAAACTAAATAAATTTGGGCTTAGGTGTAAAAAGTTTCTACCATACAAGAATAAGATGATCTTGTAATACTGGCAAATGTGAAAGATGTTAGCTGTGACCTGTAGTAAAATGAGAACACTTCTCATCCCCTAAATGAAATTATTTCAAAGCCCCTATGTAAAGCAGTGTTCTCTAGAAAAGCCACTGTATGTGTATATATCATCTGATTTAAATAGACAGTGCTGACTCTGAAAAGGAAAAGGTTCAGTACATTTAGCATTTTCTACCCTTTACTGAAACCAAAGAATTGTCCCGTAGTTTCAGCAGTTGGCAATATATTGAAAATATTGTTTAGGAATAATTAACCTCCTGGTAATAAATGGATATACCATCACGTCAACAAATATCAAGATAGAGCTTATGAATCCTTGATTAGAATTCCTACAAAGATTCTTAATTTAAATCAATTACAAAATCTATAGCCTTTGATTATATCTGTTCACTTTTTGATAAAAAATTAATCCTTCAAAACCAATCCTTATTTTACCTTGAAACCAGCTGCTGTTTTATGCATATGCTCTCCCCCTTTTAACTCAACACATGTCCAGTGATCCAGATCATTTGTCTTCATGTCAGTGACATGACTGATCTCATATGTATTTATCACCATATTTTAGAACTTGTGCTTAAATTTCAACAGTGACAGACTAAGCAAGAAGGAAGGGCTTCTAGACTGGGGCATATGAAGTCTGTGATAATAATTGAAAAGTATCATGTTAACCCAAATATCCATTCCTTCTACTATTTAAACCTAACAATTTAAAAAACATATTTCCTGATTTGACAAAATGGGGCGATTTGATTTCTTACTATATGTCTAACATGCATTTCACTTTGACTTCATTCTTGAAAACTATTTTTATATAAAGCATCTTCTTTTCATATCTTACAGTGATTTTTTTATCATTAATTCATATTGCCTGGTAAGTCTTCTCATTTGTTATTTCAAAATAGCTTTTATTTTATACCAGTAATATTTTATAGGGGCAAATCTTATCTATCTATAAATTCACATTCAAAGGCTGCCATATTCTTATTTATCCACTACTAGTTTTATTGCAGGTCGTAATTTAGTTTGAATAGCTTCTGAAACAACCTGAAATGATCTGCAGTTCTTTAATTGTATTGACTAACAGGCTGAGCAGGGTCAGAACAACCTTTGAGACTGCTGACAGGGTCCAAATGTCCTGTCTGGGTCTATTAGATATAATTGTATACACATCAGAATCTGACATCTCCCATGTTCGAAAATAACTGTGATATCACCTAGTATTAGATATCTATCAGAAACAAAAATAATTAAAAATAGTATTGCCCTAGTAATCTTTAGATAATGCTGGACTCTCAACAAATGAGCTATTACATCTCCTGACAGCTTCATTTGGTGCTGTATGTTCCACATAAATAACTTCCATCTGTCCAATTCAGTTCCATTACCCAAACCTTGCACCCCCTTTTCTATGACAGCTCCACAATTCAAGGAGACTCTATCATTTTTCCTATTGTTCTCTGACATGTAGGTTTCTTATGATTATTCTTTTAAGAAATAATCTTGTCCTCTAAATGCTTATAGAAAACTAAAACTGTGTTTTGTGTAATACTTCATATCTGAGATTATGTATTAAGTACTGTTATTCTCTGTTCCAATGTATGTTTGCTCACAATAAGAATAAAACTTATTTGTGAGTGTTATCTATAATCCTTTGTCTAATGTATTACTCATGTTGAATATGTTAGTGCACATGACAGGTGAATACATGCTTTGATAATTAGGCAGAATATAAAAACCTATACTGAAAACTCCAAGCCTCAAATCACCATGACCTAAATCTCAGTGCAGTTAAAGCATGTGGATTTTCAGAGGTTATAGTTTGGTTTTATGGCCAACCTAACTATAGACCATTTATAACAGTTTACATGAATGGCAATATTATTAAAAATTGATTGCTATTCATGTTAACCTACATGTTCCTGTATAAAGTATAACAGAAGAATAGCAGTTTCAACAGAAGTTATATAGAAAATCTGTAAAATGAGTGTCACTGCCAAAAGAGAGAAACTCAGGATAATTTTATCAATTCGAGATATGTTGATAAATAACCTAGTAAATGATTATTAAATAAGCTGAAATCTAAAAAAAAAGCATTGGAATATTTCTTGTTTTTTCTCAACAGTCATTAAAAACAGGGCATTGCATATTATTTGCATATAAATAATCTATCTTTATTATTTTGAATGTTTCTATGCTAGAATATTTTATATTTTTATTTTTCTAGTTGAGATGTCAGTGTAGAAAAAAGACTGCCATTTAATGGTTATATCTTTGTCTTTATAACTGCATATTGATTTTTAAAAATAATCTAATATTGTTATTAAAGTTTAAAATCAATAATTAAGATAAGGTTATTTAGCATTCAAAAAGTCATCAATAGACTCAAATTTATTTGTAATGGACATATCCTATATTTGATATATAAAATTATATTTTAATACAGGTAGCAGGTATATAATTAGGCAATGAATGAAAATATTCTTTACTCTTAAAATACTTCTATTATTTTATTGACATAACCTCTATCCATATAATACAAAGTTTAATACCACCTTTATATCATGCACCATGATAGCATAAATTTCTTTGTTTTATTTATTAAAAATGTCATCCATATTTCTCCATTTGCTTAGAATACTTACATATATTTTTCCAAAATTCTTAATGTTACTTTCAAAATGGCAGTTGTCCCAGAATGAGAATTAAGTACAAGGTGTATAATATTTGTAAAGTAAAAACATATGTATACAACAATTAATGACTTTACATGATTGCATAGAAAAAGTCAGTAATTACTGATTAAATATACAACAATCAGTTTTCTATAATCTAAGAACTAGCAGAAAATATGTAAATAGAGGAATATGAGAATCATCACATTATGCATACAGTGATGTATTGACATATACAGGAATTTTAATCCAGTGACTCTCGCTAGAATATAGGCATGCCCTTTGTACACACCTTTAATTCTAAGTAATAACTTCTAATTGAGGAACAGACAAAGTAATGAATCACAGAAAGTTTTAATAGAATAGGGTATGCTCAACTAAAGCCTATTAAAGAAAGTACTGGGAGAGGCAGTTGAACTGAGTTGAAGTCAATTCAGTAGGTTTGGTTCAGGTCAGTTGAGTTCAGGCAATGCAGTTTGGGGCAGTGCAAAGAGGTTGAGTTTGTTCATGAGTTTATAATATCCTTTGCAGGTCAGTAGAAGCAGCGAAAAGAGAGAGTGAGACGGATCCAGAAAATTAGAACAAATTTCCAGAATTAGTTTGAGGATAAGCAGAGCAATTCAGTGAGAAGCTCAGAGAAGCCAAATTGAATCAGGCAGCTTAGAGGAGTCTGAGCCAGGACAGCTGAGTTGAATCTGTCAGCCAGAGTTCAGAATGAATTAGAAAAGGTAAACATATTCAGCAATAAACCTTCAAGATAACAATTACATCAGGCAAAAAAGAGTTACTTTTAAATTGAGAAAACTAGTTTCCCATTGAGTTTGCCTGAGTTTAGATGTAAATTCATATTTAACAACTTTCAAAATGTGGCAAGATGCAATTTCCTGTATTAATTGCTTGGTGATGAACTGATTATTCTTTTATGTGGTTTTCTTTATTTGTTTATCCTATATTACTTCTTATTTGGGATTCCCAGAAAGTATTCAGAAAATTTTGTTTTGGAGAATTCCGGGTTCCCAGTCTATAGTACCCTGAATTCTTCACTGTGGACTTGGCCATAAAAGCAAAATTAATTTTAGAATATTAAAAAAAAAAACAACATAATTTTGAACAGCTCCAATTTGATCTCTTCAGTTAGGATCTGAACAAGCTTATAAAAACAACCATGTTATACACAAGGTTACATGTTACTAGCTCTGTCTTCATAATTATTTTTCACTTAATATGTAGCCCTTTGGTCATTTGATCTGTTCCGAAACCCCTGTACTGAAGCTTCTTCTGCCATGAAGTGATATGGATGACCACATCATGACCCCAGGTTCATTTTTAATATCTCTGTAAGAGAGGAGTTTTACCTTCTCTTATTATAAAAACATTTTCTTATTATATTCCTTCCTTTGTCATCCACCACACACCATAAACAAATCTTTTTATAAGATGTGACAAAGGGGTTACTTTCCATACCCCCCACAAAGATCCAATTTTAACCACTTAAAAGTTTTCAGATGTTATATTTTATAAGCATAAGGTAAGGCATATACTCAGTCTCAGTGCTTTGTAATACCTTAGTAAAGTCTGTAAATTTCTTGAGCAAGAAATGTAACTTTTTCTAGGGGTTAATTTTCTTATCAGTAATATGAGTTCAGTTTTAACTACAGGTATTAAGATAAGGCAAAAGTATCCCAGAAAGGAGCATTCTACAATATACAACAAACACCTTAAAGCTTTATACAGTTTGATAATTTGATGTACGTTAGGTCTTGAGACATAGCCGGTGAGAAGCTCCTTATTACGAATGCTCCTTTGTCTGTGTCCATTTTCAAATCTCCAAATTGTCCAACTTTTTTAGTTTATCATATGCAGTTGCCACCTTCAAGTTCAAGTTTTAGAACCATACAACCGAGTTACAAAATACTTTAAAATATATATTTAAATAAGCTTGTGATTTTTGTGTTTAGACACATTCATAGCTATCCTGTGGTACATGCATATCAAAGACCACAGGTGGGCAGATTTAGTGAGAAATGTACAGATGGCTGTGCATTTGGCTATTTGGATCCGTGATTCTCCTTGCTCATCTTTACTGTAATTTCAGGTGGGTTCAGTTGGCAGCATAACAAGAAACATGCTGAGTTTTGTATTTTTTATTTTAACATTTTTTAAATACTCACCTGAAGGATGACCATATAACAGAAATCCTGAATGGATCAGTTGTTTCTGCTTTTTTTGAATTGTGAATATTTAGGTTGAAACACTTCTGTATTTTTTCATTAACACAATTTCATTTTGAGTGAAAAATAAGGCAAATTGGCCTTGTACATAATTAAGAAATTTATGAATTTCACAGACACTGCATTAAATATTGACCAAAGCATAAGGTCTTAGTGCTTCTGCCTTACTCTGAGCGTGGCATTTGTCAGTGGCAATCCCTGAAGTAACTCCTCTGCTTCACTTAACTTCCATATGTCTTACAAAATTCCAACTGCTGTGCCATAGCTAGGGTATAGACTTAAAAGAAGCACCCAACTGTGTCAAATCATGCTGTGCTGGACAGCTCTTTATTTCAAAGCTGTTGTTACAGTTGAATGCTGTTAGATGTGAGACCGAGAGTTGGAGAAATAAAACCAAGATAGATTTTGTTCTTAACTTGGAGGTTACTCGGCTTGCATGATGAAGCCAGCATTGCCATGTTGCAAATACTGAATTAGGAACAATAGCCTATTATTTTTAAGTTCAAATTGCTGACATTTTTTACTCAATTGAGGAGGTGTGTAGGAGGATATACATTTGACATTTAGACTGGCATAATGATCTTGTATTACTATTTGAAGGCTTAATTTGATGATTCTGAGGCGGGCAAATCGTATCACTTATGAGTAAAAAATTTCAGGCAGAGTCTGATTTCAACTTTTCCCATTCAAATGAGTGAATCTCATTTTCCATGGTGTGCTTCTTTTGTACTATTTAGGAGAAGACATTAGCCTAGGGATCAGATGGTTTACAGAGTGGAAAAATATTGCTTTATAATAAGAGGAGGATATTGAATAAAGCCCAGATTTAATACCCAGACTAACAGAACACCCTGATGAATGTAATTGCATTTTAAGCATTTTGATTAAATTTTTTGATCCATATTGCATTTGTTTTGCTTGTGAATCTTTTTTGGAAAAAAAGTGTCTGGAGATTAAAGGATTAGTGAGTTCTTAGGAAGCTGGGCAGCTGCTAAGTCATTGGAATATTCTTGCTTAAATATGGCTGAAAAGCTGTATTACTCACATCTGTTACAGTGAATGATATGAATAAAACTCTTAATAGTTAGAGGCAAATGCCCTGGGGATAATTTTTTATGCTGGACAACATTAATGATTATTCACTGAAACTAGGGGCAAAGACAACTAAATAACATTGCAGTTGAAAAGGAATTTAATACTTATACTCATTCAATGACAATGATGCATTTCCCATTTTTAAAAGGCTAATTAACAATTCAGAGATAAAGAAGTAATTTTCATGTTCTCAAATTTTAAGTGTCGTTCATGGCTTTTGATAACCAGACTATGGAAGGCCTAACAAATTCACATAGCTCTTTCTCCTTGTAGGAGAAGTTTCTTTCCAGATGAACTGGAGCAAATTTGTAGTCTATTGGTTTGTTTTCTAGAATAGCCAATATTTTGAATATATAGCTCATCATAAAATGTAAGTGCCCCCTCTTGTGCTCAGAAAAAAAATGTCGCAAATATATTTACAAAAGATAAAAATTGCCATTTTACAAAAAGCTAATGTGTCTTAAATTCCTGATTGTGGTTTCAACAGGCTGTGCCATCTATGATCAAGGCAATCTGTGAAAGATTCAGAGCATTGTAGATCCTCTGGGAGACTCAAGGTCATCCAGAGAGTTGTCTGGTTGCTGGCACCTGAAAAAATGGTAGAGACACAAAGACTTTTTAAAACTATTGTTTGGAAAGTATTCTGGGCTAGTTCTCTCTCTGAGTTAATGACCTCCCACGAGACTCTACCACCCTCTATAGCTTTAATAAACAGGGTTTGTACTCATGATTCTTACCCCTGACTGCCCATCAGAATCATCTCCACAGATTCTGATAGAAGGCTTGGGCTTTTTCTGATAAGTGAAGATCAGGAATCTTAGTATATTTAGGACACTGGTACTTTTGAAGGTAATTGCTGGCACATGTTGTGGAGATCACCTGCAATAGCAACTTTGAGACTAGTTTCCACCAGATACTTAGAAGCAAACTATCTGTGCTAGGAGGATACAGACCAAACTATCCTTTTTCCCCCCATGACAGAGAACCACTCTGTGATACAACAGAAGACCTATATATCAATAACAACATCATAGCTTCTGTTTGAGATAATTGTGAGATAATTGCTTCCCCCAGAGGGAAGCCTTCTCATTACCACACCATTTCCAGGGTAACTTCGCTAGAACACCCAAAGAATGGATCAGCCTTAAAGTCATGCATGGGGTGACTGTCAGCATAGTACTTTATGGCACTGGATATTTAAGATTAATGGGTTTCAACTGAGACTTTAAAAGTATGTGTATTTTGTTTGAAATATATACTTGATCTGAGATAATGTTTAAATACCAATCATATGCTAATCATTTCTGTTTGTATAATATACCCAAACTAGGGATACATTTATCAAAAATATCAGGGGGCTATTAAATTACCTTCATGAGATTTTCATTGGTGATTCTCAAGAATTTTGAATTTCAAGAATTTTTGGTAATCTTGTAGAAATATATAAAGCTTTTTCCATTCACTACAGTGATGGAGTTGTCATAAACTCTGAGGAATCCTCAGTGTACATGCTTAAGAATCAATAATGAAAAGGGATTCACAAAATTCTTGATCTAGAGACACATGCTGTGCATTTATTTGACTTGGGAATATTTGGACAATTATTTGATTACTCTGAAATTATATTTACTCACTTTCTACTAATTTTAAAATGGAAACTGTATTTAAAATTTTGTTTATGAAGATCACAAAGAATACATACAGTGATTCATAAAAATTGTGTATACAAAATGTGCTCGTCTCAGTACTGAGTGATCAAACTATACCAGCAGTTTACAGAAATAAATCTTATTCTGAATTTGCTTCTGCCTCTGAAGTACTGTGATTTAAGGCATACACCCCCATGCTTGGCCCTTGAAAAAAATTAACTTATTTTAAAAACTTTGCCTTTATTCTGATTTTTAGTTGAAATAACTGCTGATGAGTATATATATATATATATATATATATATATATATATATATATTTAATAAATATTTAAAATATATACATAAAATAAACACTTTTATATAGCAAAGTAACATAGACCCTTAAAATCTAG
Organism: Arvicanthis niloticus; assembly: GCF_011762505.2. Taxonomy (NCBI): domain Eukaryota; kingdom Metazoa; phylum Chordata; class Mammalia; order Rodentia; family Muridae; genus Arvicanthis; species Arvicanthis niloticus. The sequence continues at coordinate 114,937,127 of NC_047660.1, read as the reverse complement.
TCATGTTTCCTGGGGAACTTTAATAAAACACATCACAGTGAGACAGTATCTCTCTTTTATATATTTTAATTAAATTAATTAATCAATTTTTACATATTCACTTTACATTCTGCTCACTGTCCCCCTCCTGGTCACCCCCTCCCACAATCATTCCTCCTCTACTTTTCTTCTGAGAGGGTATGGCCCCCCTGTGTATCCCCCAACCCCAGCACTACAAGTCTCTGTGAGCCTAGACACTTTCTCTCCCTATTTGGCGTTAGTGGGAGACAATGTCTCTTAAAATGAACAAAACAGATGATTTTATAGTAGACTGAGTTCAAATCCAACATCATCTTCTTACTCCTCATGGGAACTTGGAAATTAATTTTAAGCCTTATGAGTCTTGCTTCTTTTTGGTAGTATCATCGTTAAATCAAACATTGTGTGTGTGTGTGTGTGTGTGTGTGTGTGTGTGTGTGTGTGTGTGTGTGTGTAAATGTTTTCTTAGAAATGCTGTCAAACGGCTTTGAATTTTATGTGTACTAGAGTCATCAGGTACTAATGAAATATGTTCTTAAACAAAGCCTGTTGATTTGCTTTAGAAAGTAGTCATTGCTGTGTATGCAAAGCATTTAACTTAACTTGTTGAGATAATATTATGGTAATTAAGACTCCACATAATATTAAAAGTGAACAAAGAACAAAACGAAAATAAATAATATAAAACAATCTTTGAGATAACTATAAAATAAGTGTAACAGAATATAGTAAAAACAGTGTTTTATCGCATTTTAACTATCCATCAATGTATTTAACAGTGTATATTATAAGCAAATATTATAATATAAGACAAATCTAATTATATGGACAGATTTTTTTCTTTAACATAATTTTTCTTTTTTTGTAAGTCAACATTTTTTTCCATTGAATATTTTACTTACATTTCAGATGTTATCCCCTTACCCTATTCCTCCCCAACCCTGCTCAGGAACCCCCTATCTTATCCCCCCTTTTCCTGCTTCTAACATGATTTTTCTAAGCCTTGAAATCCAGTATTGCCATTTTAATTTATTTTTGAATATACTTTGAAATTTTAAAGTAAAAAGGTTTTAAGAAGGAAATTATACAGTGAAGAGGCAATATATAAAATGAATATTCAAACCAACATCATAAAAACAATGATCAATTTTATGCACTCTGTTCTTTTAAGTTTTCACCATAAAGAAAAACAATTAAAATAGAATTCTATAATGAAATAGAATTCATTACTAAATGATTATACCATTAACTATAAACAGTATAAAATTTTTTGTTTGTAATATGTGTATATACTGCATATATGTATGATGAATTTCTTTCTTTGAAGAATAAACCCTCAGAGTAAAAATTTAGATTTTACAGTAGGTATACTATTGCGTTATTAGTTACTAAAAATATTATCCCAAAATTCTTATATCAGTTTGAAATTCCATGTGTGATATAAAATAGTCCTTGATTCTCAATGTCCTCACCAGCCTTTGTCACATTTTAAGCTACACTAGTATTTAAAGCAGAGTTTATTGTTAATTACATTTTCTTTTCTCTCATATTAATTATGTAGGGTGGTTCTAATATGTATTTCTAATTCATGTCTCCATTGGATTGGACATTTTCAGAGAATTTCTTCATGAATTTGATTTTGGGGGTTTTTTTGTCCATCCTTATTTTTTTCTGAAATGTGGAATATTTTATATTGTACATACAAATATTTCCCAGCTAAAAATATTATAAAACTTTTTAAGCAAAAATAAAGACTCACTTCGATAATAGTGGTTTTTCATGAACAAATATTTAATTTTAACATTCTCACATATAGTGAGCTTCCCCATCATGTGTGTATTTTATTTTATTTATGTGTATCATTAATGGATATATATATATATATATATATATATATATATATATTTCACTAAATTATTATAAAATGAGCTTAAACTGAAAGTAGTTAACATATGAGGACTAAAAACATTTGTCAAATAACAAATAACTTTGAATAGCATTTTTTTAAAGGCTACACTTGGTATAACTAAGATATCTATATCTATATCTATATCTATATCTATATCTATATCTATATCTATCTATATATATATATATATATATATATATATATATAGCTTAATCAATTTACATTCCTTATTAACATCTTTCCTTGGTAAGTACTTTAAGATTATACTCCAGTTGTTGCCCATTAAAACACACAAAATTTTTGCCCAGAGAACCTGAGTTTTTAAGAAGCATTTTTATATAAAGCATTCTTTAATGGTTTCTGAATTTGTGCCAAAACCATCCTAGCATAAGTCAAACTCATGACAGTTTAAAAGGGGGACAGGACACATTTTATATAGTACAACTTATTGCTAGACTTATTTAAAATTGATTTTTCTATTTTCAAGTTTTTTATAATTAGATAAAGAGATGATAAAGAGAGGCAGACTCAAGAGGCTGCTCATTTTTCTCATATGGTCTCATGGTCAGTTTTATAAGCAAGCTACCTACTGTGATCCTGCACTGTGATAAATATGTGAATCTATACTCAGTAGGACAATTTCCTCCTGGGAAATTTAGAATTTATGTAACTAAATCTTTTTTTTTTTTTTTGGTTTTTCGAGACAGGGTTTCTCTGTATAGTCCTGGCTGTCCTGGAACTCACTCTGTAGACCAGACTGGCCTCGAACTCAGAAATCCACCTGCCTCTGCCTCCCAAGTGCTGGGATTAAAGGCGTGTGCCACCACCGCCCGGCTTATGAAACTAAATCTTAAAAGTAAATCTTTAAGAATAACCAAAATAGTCCCTATCGCCCCTCACCCCTCTCCCAGATCCAAGGCCTGGTGCAAACTCCTGCCCACTCTGCTCCTGTGTTGTCACTGGATTCCTCCCGAGACACCCTGGAGGGTCCACTCAACCCAGGGCAGTAAGTAGGAAGACCCACATACTGCCTTACACCCATGGCTGGGTGCTGAGAGCGCTCAGATCCCAGAAGATACCCAAACCCCTGCCCCTACAGAATAGCACTCCCCTTCCACCCCTCTCCTGGATCTGAGGCCTGGTGCAGACCCCTGCCTTGTATGCTCCTGTGTGGTCACTGGATTCCAAATCAATTTTTCATAGAGATAGAAAGAGCAATTGGCAAATTTATTTGGAATAACAAAAAACCTAGGATAGCGAGAACTATTCTCAACAATAAAAGAACTGCTGGGGGAATCACCATCCCTGACCTCAAACTGTACTACAGAGCAGTAGTGATGAAAACTGCATGGTATTGGTACTGAGACAGGCAGGAAGATCAATGGAATAGAATTGAAGATCCAGAAATGAACCGCACACCTATGGTCCCTTGATCTTTGACAAAGGAGCTAAAACCATCCAGTGGAAAAGGGCCACCATTTTCAACAAATGGTGCTGGCTCAACTGGAGGTCAGCATGTAGAAGACTGCAAATTAATCCATTCTTATCCCCTTGTACAAAGCTCAAGTCCAAGTGGATAAAGGATTTTCACATAAAACCAGATACACTGGAACTGATAGAAGAGAAGGTGGGGAAGACCCTCGAATACCTAGGCATAGGGGGAAAGTTCCTGAACAGAACACCAATGGCCTATGTTCTAAGATCAAGAATTGACAAATGGGACCTAATCAAATTGCAAAGCTTCTGTAAGGCAAAGGACACTGTCAATAAAACAAAATGGCAACCAACAGATTCGGAAAAGATCATTACCAATCCTACATCCAATAGAGGGCTAATATCGAATATATACAAAGAACTCAAGAAATTAGATGCAAGACAACAAAGGAACCCTATAAAGAATGGGGTACAGAGCTAAACAAAAAATTCTCAACTGAGGAAACTTGAATGGCCAAGAAGAACCTTAAGAAATGCTCAACATCCTTAGTCATCAGGGAAATGCAAATCAAAACAACCCTGAGATACCACCTCACACCAGTCAGAATGGCTAAGATCCAAAACTTAGGTGAGAGTAGATGCTGGCGAGAATGTGGAGAAAGAGGAACACTCCTCCATTGTTGGTGGGGTTGCAAGCTGGTACAACCACTCTGAAAATCAGTCTGGCGGTTCCTCAGAAAATTGGACATAACACTACCTGAGGACCCAGGTATACTACTCCTGGGCATATACCCAGAAAATGCTCCAACATATAACAAGGACATATGCTCCACTATGTTCATAGCAGCCTTATTTATAAGGCTGGAAAGAACCCAGATGCCCTTCAAGAGAGGAATGGATACAAAAAATGTGGTACATTTACACAATGGAATATTACTCAGCTATTAAAAATAATGAAATTGAGAAATTCTTAGGTAAATGGATGGAACTAGAAAATATCATCCTGAGTGAGGTAACCCAATCACAAAAGAACACACATGGTATTTACTCACTGATAAGTGGCGATTAGCCCAAAACTTGGAAACAACAAAGACTCAACTAACAGACCACATGAAGCTCATGAAGAAGGAAGAGCAAGTGTGGATGCTTAGGTCTTACTTAGAAGGAGTAACAAAATACTCAAGGGAGCAAATATGGAAACAAAGTGTGGGTCAGAAACTGAAGGAAGTCTGGAGACCATTCCACCTGGGTATTCATCCCATGTGCAGTCACCAAAAATAGATGATGATATGGATGACAGGAAGTGCATGCTGACAGGAGCCTGATAGGGCTGTCTCCTTAGAGGTCCTCCAGAGTCTGACATACCCCGAGGCAGATACTCACAGCTAACCATTGATCTGATCAAGGGTTCTCCATGGAGAAGTTAGAGAAAGACTGAAGGAGCTGGAAGGGTTGGTGGCCCCATGAGGAGAGCAACAATACCAACCAGCCAGAGCTCCCCAGGGTCTAAACCACCAGCCTAGGAGCACATATGGAGGGACACATGACTCCAGCTGTATATGTAGGGGAGGATGGCCTTTTTGGGCATAGGTGGGAGAGGAGATCTTTGGTCACATGAAGGCTGAACACTGAGTGTGTGTGGGAGAATCTGAGGGTGGGGAGGTGGGAGTTGGGGGTAAGTGGAGGCACACCCTCATAGAATCAGGAGGAGGGGGGATGGGATAAGGAACTCCTGGGTGGTGGGGGGAATGGGGTAAGGAGATAAAATTTGAAATGTAAATATAATATCCAATAAAAAAAAAGAAGAAAAAAAAGTAAAGTTGTTAGAACCAACATCTTTAACAAAATGTCATCCCTTTTAAAAAAGATTATCTTGATACTAAAATTTGTTTTGAGAATTGTATATTGCAGAATACACAGCCTTGGTGTATCTACTCATCAGGCAAGCTGAGCAGACCTGCTCAAACCTCTGATGTCCTGGAATTCCATCTGGATGCAGTGAAGACACAGCATCAGAGGCTTATCAATTTACTCTTTCTCCCACCCCTCTTCTAATATCTCAACACCCGTGATCAGCTTGAAGAAGTTAATGAAGAGTCAGCACCCCTATGCCCTGGGCTTGGGGACTAAGGTGGTTAATATTGGGCTGTCTTTCTAGGGAATAGTAGTGTTTTTGTTGGAACTGGGAGGATCAGCTAGGATTTATTTCATAGCCATAACCTAGTGGTAGAAATCTGTATAATTGTTATCAAGATGAAGTTATAATTTCTTAAATGGTACAAAATTTACTTTGACTTCAAATTCAAGGTTTCCATTGGTACGAGCTTCTTATTGATATAAAAGTGAGATGAATATTGTTACTCTCATAGGCATTGTACCTGTATAATACATTTAGGAATACAAGGCTTAGACCCAGTCCTTCTTTAACGTTTTTAACTAATTTGAGATGGCTAGCCTGTGAGTTAAGGGCCTACAGCAAATTCATGGCTTGGAGTTTCTTGCTAGGGTGTTCTCTATATTTTATTTATAAATAGCTGAGAGGAGTTAACAGACAACAGTCCAGATTAACTTACATGGATAGTTGGTTTTCAAAACATCAGAAATCCACAGAATTGACGTGACAAACATTTCTGTATTAATGTTCATTTTGATTAGAGACCTGTCTGCTCCTGACAGCTTCCTGTCTTGGATTCTAAGAAGAAATTGAGCATCTTTGGAGTTACTCCAGTTGTGGTGAGACAGCTGCTAGGCAAGAATTGCCTCTTTCCATCTACAGACAAAATTGTCCAGAAAAGGACACACTTGCAGAATAGTCGACTGATTATATCTGCCTAGACAGAGTAATCAGCCCTTAATAATTCTGCATCACTAAGGTCTGTCAGATGATTTTGGGCCAGAAGGCTGAAGATCAGATGCTCCAACGTTTTGAAGTAGAGGGAGTGTCCAGGTGTTCAGAGGACTCTAAAAATTGGCTAAGTTTTAGAAGCTATGCTTTGTACTTCCCATAATTTCAGTTAACTCAGTCATTCTGGATTTCTGAAGGGGTTGAAAACTTATAGTCTCATAGCCAATCCTGGCTATTTACTTTGAGAGAAAAGACTTGAGTGGATGGTTTTCAGCTAACATTCATTCTAAAGCCAAGAAAAAAAAAAAGCCAGGATCAGAACTAAGTGTTTTAGTTAGGAGATGACAGAGGTTCTGGTTGTCAACAAAATGATGGAATGAGTATTAAGACTATCTTGTATATCAGTGGTACAAATTGTTATAATTATGCTCTAATTGTATTTTTGAGATAAAAGTTTTATTTTAACATGAAGGGTGTTATGTAGGAGGAGCTAAGGTGAGAGGAAGAGAAGGAGTAAGGAGAGGAGGAGAAGAAGGAGAGGAGAAGCTAGGTGATGAGAGAGAGAAAGAGAGGGGGGATATGGAGGCAGATGTTCACATGTCTCCACCAAAGATAGTTGATAAATCTTGGTTGGTTATTGGGTTACACTTCTGATTGATATTGAGCATTACCAAACTTATAAAGCCTTTGATTGACATTTTTAAAAAATTGTATAAAAGCAAAAGGAAAAGGGAGCATGGGATAGGGTTCTTCTAGGAAGGGGAATTGGGGAAAGGGAATAGCATCTGGAATGTAAATAAAATATCCAATAAAAAAAGAAAAAAGAATAACCAAAATAAATGATTTATTATAATCTGGTTATTATTTTGTGAATAGTTTATCATGTTTCTTTACTAAGTTATTATAAAATGAGCCCAAACTAAAAGTGGTATCAGGACTAAAAACACTTGTTTTTGTATAAGAACAAATAACTTTGAATAGCATTTTTTTAAAGGCTATACTCGTATTAACTAAGAATAAAAGTTTTTATTTAGAAGTTGAATTTTAATTAGAAAAGTTGATGAAAGTATGGTGTTCACAATGTACAGTTTTCTAACCACTTCTTTGTTTACATCATATAAATTATATAATTATTGTCATAAATATATTTACATTTTCCTTTAAGATGAACTTTTTGGTGGTTTGAAGAAAATGGCCATCATAGGCTCATATATATGAATGCTTCATCAGGGAGTGGCACTGTTTGAAAATATTTGAAAAGATAGCCTTCTGAGAGTAAGAATGTCTCTAGGGGGTTGAGCTTTGAGTATTTAAAAGCATATGCCAAGGCTTGTGTCTCTCTCCAGACCTGAGATCCAGGATGTAACACTCAGCGACTGCTTCAGCTTCATGCACACTACGGTGCTGCTGACATGATGTTAGTGGACTTTGAAAGTGTGAGCAAGCCTCCAGCTAAATGTTTTCATTTGCCTTGGTCATAGTGTCTTTTCACAGTGATAGAACAGTGACTAAAGACAAACTTAATGATGTGATATACATCCTAAATAATACTATTCAGATAAATACATTCAGATAATTGTTTAATTCATTAAAATATCCTAATTTAACTTTCATATTACAACTCCCAAATATGAATCTAAAATAATTTTAAAGTAGACAATTTATCTTCTTTTCAGACAATAATCATATCGTAATCCTGACTTTTAGCTAAAAATATTGCTTGACTTTAACACGTTAACATTTCCAGGTTAAGTATTATCTTTGTGCATCTGAAATTTTTTTGCTTATGGTCTCATGTTAGGTGTTATGGCAAGAATAAAGAAAATAGCTAATGCAACTGTAATAACTTACCAAGTACCTATCATAACACTAGGAATCACTTTAGTGCACAATAAGCACAAATAATTGTCAAAATCAATCAAAAATATAAGAAATGCAAAACATCCATTTTTTTCTTATTGGTGGTAGATAAATCACAAATTAGTTATTTATTTCAGACATATTGTGAACAGGAAATCAAACATCCTGACACAATCATTAAATTTATCTTATAGCTTTCTATAGCTATATTATAATATAAATGTCCTTACCATATACCCAAAAGGTTTTATGAAGTCATTTGTCATGAATATTTCTCAGACTCAATTTGACCCTTTATGTGTCTGTGACAAAAGTCACAAACCAATTGTAACTGTAAGTCACAAACTTGTCTAAGGAGCTGCTTCATGAGCACGCGATTGCGTACTACTGCTCACAGTAAAGAGAGTTCCTCTCATTCATTGTAATTTGATCCATTTTGCTTTTTTATTATTATTCAAATTATTTTTAAATTGTTCAACCTAATTATGATTTAATTCCAGCTTCTGCATCTTCAAAAGATCATCAAAAGCCTCCCTCTTTTAAAGTACTCTTCTTTTTGTCTTAGCGATCACCAAGAAACTAATAAAACAAGTTTATTCATGTCAAATTTTCGATTAGAAGCAGATTGCTCCTTTTATGTGCTAACAGACTTGAAGGGGAATGCAGTCACCTCAATTATCATTGTCGTGGGTTTTATTGTGCACCACCCTTTAGGTGAACAATCCTGTGGGCCTTCCAGCTTGCATGGGCTTCACACATGTAAAACGTGTCATCTTCTGAACTTATGTTGCTTTGTTAGCACAATTAAAGATTGTTGACAACAAATGTTATAATTTTTTTAATCTATACAAACAAATACTTGATGCTATGGAAGAGGAGAGAGTTCTTTTTTTTTTCAGATTATATAAACCAAAAGAATATGTTATTTAAATATTGAAAAAAACAGCAATACTCAGTACCTCATTATCATTAGCACATTATAATACTCAGATGCTAAGATCTGGAATGTACAACCTGCAATGTTAACATGACAAAAATCATGTTTTTTTTAATACTACTTATTTAAAGTGAAAGGAAACACAATTTAAAATGAGGTGATGCAAAACGGAAGACAATTATTTACAGACCACAGAAGTAATCTCAATAGTGCCATTGATAAAAAAAAAAAATGAAGAATACCTACCAGTAATAGCACCTCATAAATATCCTTTCTAATGCTAACCTATCCCAGTTCACATATTTGCATGTATATGTATAAACATACGTGTATATGCTCATTTATTGTACATGTATCCTAAAAGTTGTGGAACAATGATGATATACACTGATGATGTATATGTAGAAAGAAGTGATTCTGGAAAAAATCAATGTGCTATTTATTTCTGATATACACATTTATAGAGCACTTAACTGCTCAGCTTTATGTGGTTTCTATAGTAGATATAAATTACTGATGTGTAAGCTTACACATGTAGGTTCATTCCACCTTATTAAAAACACTGTCACAGGTAGGGTATGATTACCTAGGATGTGCTGCTGTGTCCAGAGGGTTCTAATGAGATACATAAACAAAACCGTGACCTGAATTTTAAGAAGAAACTAAAGGAAATAAAGACAAGTAAGCCAGGAAATCGTTTTTTTAAAGGTTTATTTATTTTTATTGGATGTGTAGGGATCTTTTGATCTCATGTATATACATCATTTGTGTGCTTCATGTCTGCCAGGACAAAGCAAAGATACCTTTAAAGAATAAAAAGTAATATATAGTGAAACATGTTATTGTAGAAGAGACTTAGAGAAGCAGGAAAGCTACCAAGAAACGTGTGTGTGTGTGTGTTTGTGTGTGTATGTATGTGTAATGAGTCTATGATCAGTAACAGAAGTGAACACAATCTGGACCTGACAATTAGAGCTGTAAAATAAAATTGCAGGTTCCTAATCTGCTGAACTAAACATTACCTTAATGTAGAACTGGAGGTGTATGAGATATTCAGATTAAACACTCTTACCATGGCACAGCACTTATAATGAGAGAGGGTAGAAAAAAAAGAAGAACCAGAGCCTGAGGATGACTACATGGGAAGTCTCTTCAAGACATGTAAGACAGTAGCACATTCAAACTCACAACACTTATGGCATCGTGCACAAAATTCATAGACAAAAACCACAGAATAGAGGGTTGAGTTGGGCACGAAGTGACACTTGTCCCCACTTCCTCTACTTCCATTTGCACCCTTCCCCTCAATGAAGAGCTATTGGCAACTGCCAGCAGCTGGTAGAGGGAAAGTTAGTTTTCTTTAAGGGTATGGCTGCTGCTTGCACCAGTGAGTTCGAAAGCCAGCCATGTCTAGAGAGTGAGACAATGCCAAAAGAGAGAAAGAAGTAAAAAAGAAAGAAAGAGGGAAGAAAGAAAGGAAGAAAGGAAGGAAGGAAGGAGGCAAAAAGGACAGAAAGAATAAGAAAAGACCACAGGAAGTAGCGACTACAGTCAGTGGGTTTATAAACAAAAGACACAAAGTTAGATGTGGGATGAGGAGAAAGGTTTGGGAGGCATTGTGGGTGTGGAGATGAATAGGAAGCATTTTAAGAATATTACATTCTCAAAGACATAATGAGATACTTAAAATTAAGATGAGTCACTAGATCAAGGAAGAGTAGGTTTCAAATTAGACAGCTAAATAATCCCAAACAATGGGAACTCCCATCATGCTTTGTATTTATTTTCTATGGGGTCGAACACAATGAAGATTTCAAGTTCACAACATTCATGAATGTTAAACATCATGGCTAGTGGTGTTTAAAACTAAATTAGTAAATCATAGTTCTTGCCACTGTACTATAGGAGGCATTTGTAAGTGTTCCATTTTTACATTTATGTATGCTGAAGAGTATGTGTGAAGATCAAGAAACAACTTGAAAGTCTTGGTTCTCAACTTCTACCATTTGGGTTGCAGGGGTTGATACTGAGTTGTCAGCATCAGGCCCACTCACTGGCTGGGATATCTGTTACAGTAAGTTTTAAATCCGGATGAAGAAACTTAATTTGTTAATGTTCTTTTCTTTTGTATCTGTAGAGCAAAACCAGTCACCTTGCAGAGTTATATTATATGAGAGTAGATGGGAGAAAATTCTAGGCATGGAAGGGTTCAAAAATGGACGAAGGACAGCAGAGTTGTAAAAAGTTATAGGTAAGAGTAACATCTACCCCAAATGGATATTTATTTAAAGACATATTGATAGCTATCACTTTATGCCAAAAAATAAAATTAAAACGAGATGTTTTCAATTGAGATGCCTTCTTTACATGGGTGGATAATGTTGTTCTCTGAAGTCATAGATTTAAAATTAATTGTTCATTTTTATTTTATTTATTTTATTTTAACCTGCAAGTATGTCAGTACACCATATGCATGCAGTAGCCATGTAAGCCATAAAAGGGTGTCAGAATCCCTGGAGCTGGAGTTACAGACACTTGTGAGCCATCTGCAGAAAATCAAACATGCTGAAAATGTTCTTAATGTCTAAGTCGTCTAGGTCTGAATCATACATTTTAAAACAAAAATGCCCCATCAGATAAAGCATACCTGTCTATAAGATGTTAGATAGAGAGGCCCAAAGTTTCTAAAACAAAACAAAACAAAACAAAACAAAACAAACAAAAAAAAAACCCACAGACTATTATTTCTCTAACTAAATAGGTATGACCTTAATGTTGAAGACTGAGTACACTGTGAAACACAGATAAATCAAGCTGGATCCAGATAGATAGATAGATAGATAGATAGATAGATAGATAGATAGATAGATATAGATGTATCTATTTATATATGTATCTATGTATGTATATGCATATACATATTGTAGGTATATTTGTATGTGTATGATATAGATGTATATGATATACATGTACATATAAACATATAAATATGCACATATTCTTCTTGTCTGTAATTTTGCTGCCATTGACAGTTTCTTGTTATTTTGAAACCTCTGTGGACTTGCTAACTCTTTTAGATACATCCCCTTTAGGGCTACTTCTGTCATGGTCTCATCCATCATTTATGTCTCATCCTTGATTTTCAGACTCTAACTCTTCCTAGTCATCAGTCTCCAGAGGAAAGTAGGAACCAGCCATGGACTTTTGGGGGTTTGGATATAAACCCAGGAACACTATTATTTTACCCTTGAACACTGCTACTCAAAGCACTAACTTCAGGCCACACATTTGTTCACAATTTGCTAGTCCTGATTCAAGAACTCTTCACTTCACTTAAATCTCTGTGTCAAATTGACAGCAGGGGCCAAATGACTCCGGAAGTGATAAGTGGTAGTAAGATTCTCCATACAGAACAGTGATTCATAATATTAACAGCTCCTTAGATTCCTGGGCAATTGCAAATAACTTAGATTATACATTCTAATTGATTAACATTTATTTCCCTCTCAACTTCTTTGTTTCTCAATATGTAAGTGCAAACCCATTTAGATGAGAGAAATCTTTAAGATTTTATGAGAGATATTAGATATCTAGTTAGAAATTAGCATGTTTGAATATCTGAATGGCTCTCATAGTCAGCTTCATATCCTATCTGTCGAGACCTTAGTAAAATAATTATTTTAAATTTTATAAAAGAGAAATTATCACAATTGTTCTTCCTTAAAGCTGAAAATATCATATGAAATGAGGGAGGGTAATGGGAACATAGATTGCCTTCTTCTACCTGGTTGAACAAGGCTATTTTAGTAGTTGGTTTTTATTTTTTTTTCATTATTTTAAATCTATTGTTAAATGATTTTTGGTCATATGAACTGGATCTAAGTTATATTTTGGCCTTGGATTCCTGGTTAAGAGCAATTGCACAATATTAAACCCTTCCTAAAGAGGTCATCCAAATGGGCCATCAAATACTTGGACAAGAAACTGTTCCACCAGAAAGGATATAAAGTCTACATCAATATATAGGGTCTGCACAGTGACGTGTTTGCTAGTGTACCCTCTCCTGTAGGACATTGTTTTCCTTTGAGATGGTCACTCAGGCCATTGTACAGTCTTATCTTCTTTTACTGTATAATAAAGCCTATTTTCTGCATGATGCTCCAAACTATATCTGATGTTATATGAAATGTAACAAAAAGCATAAGGTCTGGGAAGCAGAGGGTGGCCAGTGGAAGGTTCCAGTAAAACCCATAGAATAAGAAAGATCTAAAACACATTCTTAGTCACATTTTTTTTTGGCATGAAATCTTATTTAGGAAGTTTATAATGAAAATGAGTTTCATTTTCTAGAAAGTATATCTATATTTTTATCAAATAGTTGATTAAAGACCTACCATCTAATGTTATCTAGAAAAAAAAAAACCTTAAATATGGTTATCCTAAGCATTAAGATCAGAATCATAGCATCTGTGATTTACTTAGTAATTTGCTCTTTATCAAAATTATATAATTGCATTTATGTATGCTTTACTTATTTTTAAGATAAAGCATTTATACATTTATGTCAGTGTTTGTGTGTGCACATGTACAATTGTGTGCAGTGGGAAGTTCTTTCTTTCTATCATGTAGGTTCCAGGAATGGAACTCAAGTCATCAGACTTAATACTAAACACTTACTTACTGACCCATCTTGCTAATCTCCAGTTTCTTTTGCTTATTTTTATAACCCGTATAGTTCCACTTTTTCTAATCTCTCTCAAGTTTGTGACATGCAGTTTAAACTGACTAAATCTTCCTACTCTAAAAGTTACAAGACATGAAAGAAATGTTTATGTACTCAAAGACAAATGAGGTCAGCCAAAGGTCTATCTACTTCATTCCACAAGACATTAAATTTTTTTTTACTCTCTAAATAACAAGAGTCTAAAACATATAGTGCTCAGTTCATACTTCACAAAGCTAAAATAGGATAAGATTTTAGGAAGATACAAAATTTAGAGCTTTTTGTGAAGAGAAGTATCAGACTTAAAGAAACTAGGGATGAACACAGTGTTATATAACTAGTCAGATATTACCAAGTTTGGATGTTATAGAGAAAGGACTCAACCATCACTATTCTCCACCCTGAGCCATAATCAGTGACTTGTAAATTTAGGAACTGAACCTGCAGGATTTTCATTACTAGACAAACAATGGGATCTGACTCATAGTTCTGGCTTGGGTTCTAAACAACACAACAGATCCTCAGATAACTAGTCAGCTAAATCTTTCCAGTAAAGAGCAAAGACATACCATTTCCCTTCCCTCGAGAGCTAATACAGAGGCTTGAAGAGTGCCTTAGTGGTAAAGAATGGTTAAGGGTGCTTCAGAAAGACCAATTTAAATCGATCAAAACCACCTTTAACTCTGTCTCTGGGCGTGATCTGGTATCTTCAGATACCAGGATGTACAGGATATTCATATACATATAAGTAAAGATACAATAATCATTTTAAAGAGTAAAGAGTGCTAACCCAAGTGGACTTCATTACTTCTAGGCAACAAAATGGCCCTAAACTGAAGAGGAAATGCATTTTCGAAAACAAAACAAAAAAGCTTCTATGTGCCCTTTCAGTCCTTTTACATCTCTGCTTTCATTTAAAAAGACAAAGGAATGCTAGGCTGCCAAGGCAGGAGTGAGTGGGCAAGTGGGGGAGCAACCTCATAGAGGCAGGGGGAGGAAGGAAGGAAATAGGGAGGTTGTGGAGGGGAACTGCAAAGGAGGATAACATTTGAAATGTAAATAAATAAAATAACCAATAAAAAAAGAAAGACTAAGGTTAAAAAAAGTTTCACAGTGACAGCTCACTGTGGAGGAGGAGGGGATGATGGCTCCCTTTGGGTTGTTTCTGTTTTGGTAAGTACCAACATGTTTAAACAGTATCCAAATGATTTCCAAATAATACTAAGTATCCATGTTATAAAATAGTTTCCATTTTGGCTCTGGAAGCTATGAATAATTTCTTACTGTCAGAACAA
Source organism: Arvicanthis niloticus (assembly GCF_011762505.2). Lineage (NCBI taxonomy): Eukaryota > Metazoa > Chordata > Mammalia > Rodentia > Muridae > Arvicanthis > Arvicanthis niloticus. The sequence continues at coordinate 114,922,106 of NC_047660.1, read as the reverse complement.
TACTTAATGGCTCTGGATAAGGTACAGTATATTTGGTTCTTCCTAATTGACTTTGAAATGGTATTTCCTTCCTTACCTCCCATCTCCTGTTCTGAAATGTCAAGGTATTTAAAAAGTCATTTGATTTAGATTACTCAAATGATAAACTCTTTCCACAGGTGAAAGGGATTGATAAAAAAAAAAGCTATCTACTTTATAGGTAAACTTTGCTTTGACAAGTCATCACAGAAGTATAATATTGCAACCAAGAAGCAATATGCTAAGCTAAATCACAAAACATATTTAGATAGCCTTGAGGGTTAATCTTCATTGTCAAGTTGATGGGATTTTAAATAATATGGAATTAACTCTCTGGGTGTGACTCTCTCAGTTAATTGACATGGAAAAAGAAACTCTGAATGTGAATGGTCTATCCTTAAGGCAAGATTTGCCATCAAACTGGAAGAAGATAGGACCTGAATACCAGGGTTCATCTCTGACCAATACATCAGATGCAATACAAGTTACTTCCACCAGGTATTCATTCGTACCAGAATGAATCTTCAAACTATGAACCCAATTAAGCCTTTCTGTAAGTAATTAATGTAACTTACATACAGTTTTATGATTTCATTCAAGAGTAAATTTCTAGGAACAAAAGCTGTCTACTTCTGAATACACAGACAAAAGGAAACAACAAGCTACCCAAACACATCTTTTATTCACCTTTAGTGTTAATGAATGGCATTTCCATTCACACATTTATTCAGAACAAACATTAAGATGTCCTTACCATGGTCTTGGTTGTCTTATCTATAAAATAGGTTATAAAATAGCCACAGTATCTCCACTTCTGTTGGTATTTTAGTCACCAGGAAAGGAGTGAGCACCTCATCTTTGTAGAACTTAAAATAAATAACAGTGTGTTCTCTTTAAGCTCTGCAACTGCTTCCTCTTATAATTAGAATTAAAATAAAACTTGCATTGTGGTTTATAAAAAGCATTCAATGATCTCACCCCAGGGCTCTTCTCTGAACTTTTTTTTCTGCCACTCTTCTTTGTTTTTCTGTCCTTTGGGCTGTTTTCTGTTTCATGAACAGGACTAGCTTATTTCTGCCTGAGAACATCTGCACCATGACTGCCTCAATAAATATTTTATAGAATCTTGTATCAGAAAAACAAGAAGTCATGCCTAGAGATTCCTGATTGTTTGATCAGAGCTCAATCATATTAGACTTCTGTAGATGTAGAAACCCAGGCTTTCACAATTGTTAGAGGCCTACAGCAAAACAGAATTTCGTGTTAATACAAACATTGTTAGGATGAGAGTTTGAAGCTAGAAATTTGTATACATTTGTTTTCTTAAAGTCAAGAATGATTATTTTAGTCAAGAAGCAAATGCATGGACTTTTATAGATAATTACAAATGGGCCGACAAAGCAGCATTCTTCAGGTCTCTAGTGAATGCTAATTATAAATTACTAGACAGTAATAATTCAAGTTCATCTTCCTATAAAAATTGATAATCATTTGATAATAATGAAAGAAAACATAGGTTTAACCACTGTGTTAAAATCGAAGTGATCTAATAATCTTGAAATTTTATTTATCTTTTATTAATTTTCACCTTTTAATTGAAAATAGTTGCTTCTCTTACTTAAGACATCTCAACCACAGTTTCTGTTTCCTCTACTCCCTCCCACCATCCCTCTCACCCAAATCCACTTTGCCTCCATTTCCCTTCTGAAAAGGGCAGGCCTCTAATTTGGTTTTATAAGTGGTCAGAAACTCTAGCATGATCTGAGGAAACCCAATACTCTAAATTATCAATGGTCAAGAAATTTGAGACCTGACAAAATATACTATATTTTATATATTAATTTTATAATTATATAAAAATAATTTTGTTGATCTGTTCAATGGGTATAGAGAATAAGATGGTAGAATCAGCAAGATGGGTACTTACAGCTCTACCTGGCAACCTGAGTTCCATCAACGGAACTCAAAATGAGGATCCAGGTTCAAGAAGTTGTTTTTTGACCTCCAAATGTGTGCCCAGGTTTACATCAGATATAATCAGATGATACCCAGATTTAAGATCCTAAGGGTTTACAGGGGCATCACCTTGTATTAATTGCATTTTTATTGCTGTGATGAGACATGATCAAGGTAATTCATAGAAGAGAGGCTTTTCAAGGACTTATAGTTTCAAAGGTTAAGTTGCTGACCATCGTGGACAGGAGCACAGCAGCAAGAAGGCAGACATAGCACTACAGCAGAAGCTAAAAACTAAGAATATGATTATTATTTTGAGATAATATATCTTGACCACTAGCAAGTGGTGTTGACTTTGGAAAACTCAAAATCCAATGCAAGTTTCACATCTCTTTCAACAACATTAATACCTCCTAATCTTTCTAAAATAAATTTGATGATAGGGGACCAAGTATGCAAGCATATGTTCCTGGGGGGATGGCATTCTCATTCAAACTAGCATAAAGTTCTCCCTCTGATTAATTTCTATCCCCTTGGATCTAAAGTTAAATTTGTTAAATAGAGAAAAGTTATTTTGTGTCATGACTGAAGGTTCCCTATTATACAGTGGAATCTTAGACACAAAGATCAAAGTCAATGAGGGAAGAGATAGAATATTTAGAAATTGAGAAATCTTAATCTCACATGATATTTATATTTAAAACAATAAGAACTGTGAGATTAATGAAGTTCGCTTTAATCTTGCCTCTCTTTTCAGGTATCACTAATTCAAATATTTCTGTTTCCATGAATAAATTTTACCTAGCATAGTTTCATGTTTACCACCCAAGGTCTTTCTAGTATGTCTTCCTTTAAAAAATAAAACAGAGATGGTTCCAATGTACCTTTTAATCTGGTAGAATTAAACAGGGTTGAGTATATTTAGGATAAACAACAAATTCAGAATTATCTTTAGAATCCAAAAGAGCTAATAGATACTGCTCATAATTGATCATACTTATCTTTTACTACAGGTTCAGCTAAGAGATTATTCTTTCATGAAACATGTTATACTACATTCTCTTTTGCTTTTGTAATATAATATTAATATTCTATACTATTGGTAATACACTAAAATTAACGAATGGTGCTCATAAGAACTTTGTGTCATGGTTTATGTTTCTTACATTCTATCTCAGTTCTTTTCACTCAAGTTCTCACTAGCATGAAGTTATGCTTCTAATCTTACTTCTGCAATATCTAAACTTAATTTTCTTGCTGCTCAACCCATCTGTTGTAAGCCTGCTTACCCTTCAATGCATGATTTTACGTTTTCTCCTAAAAATCTAAGCAACATTTTGATGTTCTCTATATACCAATATTTGATAATTTATCATTTCTCGAGATATTGTCTTATTTATTCCCAACAAAGAACATGAACATTTTAAAATTTTCTAACAAAATAGGTGATTTTGATTAGTGTTCATATGAGTCTTGTGTTCTAGTCATGGCATTTATTAAAAAATATTTCATTATCATAAAAGACAACACGGCATATTATAGACTCATAAACTGCAGGTGGTCATATAAAAAAAGACTGCAGTTAGCACAAGTCTGTATTATCATTGCTGATTCTTTATATGACGTTATCTACTTGAACAAGTTTGGCATTTCCTCCCTTTGCTACACATAGTCACTCATTTCTAGAAGATTTTCTTAAATGTAACTTCTTTCTTCAATCTTCCCAGATTTTAAAAACCAAAACGTGATCAAATCTTTATGATATCATTTCATCACCTGCAGAATTGTGACCTGTTGACATGCTTTTCTCTAACCATTTTGAGTTACTAGTCTACACTGCAGAGGCCAACTGTATATTTATTAGCCTTACTACCCACCAGATTGCTTTGTACACATGAATGTTTTTAACTTTATTTCTCTGGCTCTCTTTCTCTTATCCAACTATCATCTATGTATCTATATATATAGATACATTATCTATCTATGTATCTATCTATTATCTATGTATCTATGCATGTATGTATGTATGATATGATGTATCTATCTACTATCTATCTATCTATCTATCTATCTATCTACCTTCTATATATAGTTAAGAATATTTACTTATAGACCAGGTTAATTTGAATCACCACCAGCAAAAGTGTGGCCTGAATTTTGATCCTTCGGCTTCTACCTACAAAGAGGAATTAAATGTATCTATAATTGTCCTTGTGGTTGCTGTCTGAGGCTGGAAACCCAAGCTTTCATTCATACAAGACAAGCATTGTTTCAACGGATCTACCCCCCACACCTTCACAGCTCCACTCCTTTTGGACATGTTTTCAGAATGATCATGACTTTTGTTGTGCTATTCAGTATACTAATGCAAAATTACAAAAATTTAAAATACAGCATGAAAAAAATAGCTTAGGTAGAATATGCATCTAAGGATCAGTTTCAAATGTTGTACAATGCTTCTTATGGCATGTGTTTACATATTTTTTAAAAAGTTTATATAAACAATTTTTCCTGTAATTCTCACACTCCCTCAGAATCTCTTTTTTAAAGAGATGTATTTATAAGATCGTTCAATATTACATATGACTTTCCAGGAAGGAATCTACTTGTCAGAGTGGACTGATGGTCATAACGCTTCATAAGAGAGAAATTTCCTAAAATCACATCTAGAAGGATACACTTTCCTTTCTTGAGATCTTATTTTTTTTGTTGTTGTTGTTCTAACAAATATTCACCATCCTTCCTTTCCTCTCCAAAAGCTTCCTTCTTTTCCTATAGTTTGTATATAAATGGGCTTCCATTTAACATGGGGTTCTTCACCTTAATCTTGTGTTATATTTAATGATACTGCAATAGTTTGGAAGTTGTAATTGGGAATGAACTGATTGAATCAAATAAAATTGCTCATAGGAATTTAAGATTTTCTCATGTCTTCTGCTGGTTTAAGATATTATCTGAGAATATAGGGAATAATACTGTTAGAACATGTGAAAGAACATGTTAGAACATGCAATTATCTGTGAGTTCTCTAATCTTTTCAGGTCATTATTATCATTGAATAGAATAGCAATTTTTTTTAAATTTATACTTAATTTTATAAAATATCTTTTTATATTTTATGTTTTAGTTAATTGTGAAATTGTATTTAAAATTTACTCTTTAAGCCATGTATTTTTTTAAAAGTGAACAAATAATAACTGAAAGTTTACACACAAATACACACACAAATGATTTATAATTTCAAACAGAAATATATTTTTATTAAGCTATTTTTTTATTAAGTTTTTGAAAGTTATATTATGAGATATTCAGATCG